>NC_140018.1:553083-720742 GCF_964263955.1 Coregonus lavaretus | reverse complement strand
ATCCCTGAGCTGACTAGGTGAAAGATCTGTCTATGTGCCCCCTTGAGCAAGGCACTTAACACTAATTGCTCCTCTAAGTCGCTCTGGATAAGAGCGTCCGCTAATTGACTAAAATGTCAACTGTGATAACCAATCTGAAGTGTTTTAGGGTGTGTGTCAGAATCCTGATTAGCCACCCTGGGTTGAGATTACAGTTGCATAAATTCACAGCAGCGAGAGGAAGAGCGAGAGAGGGACCCAGACTATCTATAATGAATTGAGAGAGAGAGAGAGACACGGACCGTGTCAATAATGAATTGAATGGTGGTAGAAAATAAACTAAGATAGAGACCGTGGGCACCCCCGGGGGATCCTGAAGGCTATAGGCACTTAACTGGTCTCACCAGCCTACTGTACTACAGACCTTTCAAATACTTTCAAATACTTTAAGAATTTGCTTTACTTCATGTTTTGCCTAGAGTGCCAGATGGGTGGGGTTTGCAGTTTTACAACTATTCCATTGGTTCCATTGCTAGCTCAATCAAGCCCAGCTAATGTACTTTAAAATATTTAAAATAGCATTTCAATCCAGTTCCACACCTCATTCTGTAAATACCTCATTCTGTATCTACCTCATTCTGTATCTACCTCATGATGTATCTACCTCATTCTGTATCTGCCTCATTCTGCCTCATTTTGTATCTACCTCATTTTAAATCTGCCTCATTCTCTATCTGCCTCATTCTGTATCTGCCTCATTCTGCCTCATTCTGTATCTACCTCATTTTATATCTGCCTCATTCTGTATCTACCTCATTCTGTATCTACCTCATTCTGTATCTACCTCATTCTGTATCTACCTTATTCTGTATCTACCTCATTCTGTATCTACCTCATTCTGTATCTACCTTATTCTGTATCAGCCTCATTCTGTATCTGCCTCATTCTGCCTCATTCTGTATCTGCCTCATTCTGCCTCATTCTGTATCTGCCTCATTCTGTATCTGCCTCATTCTGTATATACCTCATTCTGTATCTACCTCATTCTGTATCTACCTAATTCTGTATCTACCTCATTCTGTATCTGCCTCATTCTGCCTCATTTTGTATCTACCTCATTGTGTATCTACCTCATTATGTATCTACCTCATTCTGTATCTGCCTCATTCTGTATCTACCTTATTCTGTATCTACCTCATTCTGTATCTGCCTCATTCTGCCTCATTCTGTATCTACCTCATTTTATATCTGCCTCATTCTGTATCTACCTCATTCTGTATCTACCTCATTCTGTATCTACCTCATTCTGTATCTACCTTATTCTGTATCTACCTCATTCTGTATCTACCTCATTCTGTATCTACCTTATTCTGTATCAGCCTCATTCTGTATCTGCCTCATTCTGCCTCATTCTGTATCTGCCTCATTCTGCCTCATTCTGTATCTGCCTCATTCTGTATCTGCCTCATTCTGTATATACCTCATTCTGTATCTACCTCATTCTGTATCTACCTAATTCTGTATCTACCTCATTCTGTATCTGCCTCATTCTGCCTCATTTTGTATCTACCTCATTGTGTATCTACCTCATTATGTATCTACCTCATTCTGTATCTGCCTCATTCTGTATCTACCTTATTCTGTATCTACCTCATTCTGTATCTGCCTCATTCTGCCTCATTCTGTATCTACCTCATTTTAAATCTGCCTCATTCTCTATCTGCCTCATTCTGTATCTACCTCATTCTGTATCTACCTCATTCTGTATCTACCCCATTCTGTATCTACCTAATTCTGTATCTACCTCATTCTGTATCTGCCTCATTCTGCCTCATTTTGTATCTACCTCATTTTAAATCTGCCTCATTCTCTTTCTGCCTCATTCTGTATCTGCCTCATTCTGCCTCATTCTGTATCTACCTCATTTTATATCTGCCTCATTCTGTATCTACCTCATTCTGTATCTACCTCATTCTGTATCTACCTCATTCTGTATCTACCTTATTCTGTATCTACCTCATTCTGTATCTACCTCATTCTGTATCTACCTTATTCTGTATCAGCCTCATTCTGTATCTGCCTCATTCTGCCTCATTCTGTATCTGCCTCATTCTGCCTCATTCTGTATCTGCCTCATTCTGTATCTGCCTCATTCTGTATATACCTCATTCTGTATCTACCTCATTCTGTATCTACCTAATTCTGTATCTACCTCATTCTGTATCTGCCTCATTCTGCCTCATTTTGTATCTACCTCATTTTAAATCTGCCTCATTCTCTATCTGCCTCATTCTGTATCTGCCTCATTCTGCCTCATTCTGTATCTAACTCATTTTATATCTGCCTCATTCTGTATCTACCTCATTCTGTATCTACCTCATTCTGTATCTACCTTATTCTGTATCTACCTCATTCTGTATCTACAGTGGGAAAAAAAGTATTTAGTCAGCCACCAATTGTGCAAGTTCTCCATCTTAAAAAGATGAGAGAGGCCTGTAATTTTCATCATAGGTACACGTCAACTATGACAGACAAATTGAGAAATAAAATCCAGAAAATCACATTGTAGGATTTTTAATTAATTTATCTGCAAATTATGGTGGAAAATAAGTATTTGGTCAACTACAAACAAGCAAGATTTCTGGCTCTCACAGACCTGTAACTTCTTCTTTAAGAGGCTCCTCTGTCCTCCACTCGTTACCTGTATTAATGGCACCTGTTTGAACTTGTTATCAGTATAAAAGACACCTGTCCACAACCTCAAACAGTCACACTCCAAACTCCACTATGGCCAAGACCAAAGAGCTGTCAAAGGACACCAGAAACAAAATTGTAGACCTGCACCAGGCTGGGAAGACTGAATCTGCAATAGGTAAGCAGCTTGGTTTGAAAAAATCAACTGTGGGAGCAATTATTAGGAATTGGAAGACATACAAGACCACTGATAATCTCCCTCGATCTGGGGCTCCACGCAAGATCTCACCTTGTGGGGTCAAAATGATCACAAGAACGGTGAGCAAAAATCCCAGAATCACACGGGGGGACCTAGTGAATGACCTGCAGAGAGCTGGGACCAAAGTAACAAAGCCTACCATCAGTAACACACTACGCCGCCAGGGACTCAAATCCTGCAGTGCCAGACGTGTCCCCCTGCTTAAGCCAGTACATGTCCAGGCCCGTCTGAAGTTTGCTAGAGTGCATTTGGATGATCCAGAAGAGGATTGGGAGAATGTCATATGGTCAGATGAAACCAAAATATAACTTTTTGGTAAAAACTCAACTCGTCGTGTTTGGAGGACAAAGAATGCTGAGTTGCATCCAAAGAACACCATACCTACTGTGAAGCATGGGGGTGGAAACAACATGCTTTGGGGCTGTTTTTCTGCAAAGGGACCAGGACGACTGATCCGTGTAAAGGAAAGAATAAATGGGGCCATGTATCATGAGATTTTGAGTGAAAACCTCCTTCCATCAGCAAGGGCATTGAAGATGAAACGTGGCTGGGTCTTTCAGCATGACAATGATCCCAAACACACCGCCCGGGCAACGAAGGAGTGGCTTCGTAAGAAGCATTTCAAGGTCCTGGAGTGGCCTAGCCAGTCTCCAGATCTCAACCCCATAGAAAATCTTTGGAGGGAGTTGAAAGTCCGTGTTGCCCAGCGACAGCCCCAAAACATCACTGCTCTAGAGGAGATCTGCATGGAGGAATGGGCCAAAATACCAGCAACAGTGTGTGAAAACCTTGTGAAGACTTACAGAAAACGTTTGACCTGTGTCATTGCCAACAAAGGGTATATAACAAAGTATTGTGAAACTTTTGTTATTGACCAAATACTTATTTTCCACCATAATTTGCAAATAAATTCATTAAAAATCCTACAATGTGATTTTCTGGGTTTTTTTCTTCTCATTTTGTCTGTCATAGTTGACGTGTAGCTATGATGGAAATTACAGGCCTCTCTCATCTTTTTAAGTGGGAGAACTTGCACAATTAGTGGCTGACTAAATACTTTTTTCCCCCACTGTACCTCATTCTGTATCTACCTTATTCTGTATCAGCCTCATTCTGTATCTGCCTCATTCTGCCTCATTCTGTATCTGCCTCATTCTGTATCTGCCTCATTCTGCCTCATTCTGTATCTGCCTCATTCTGTATCTGCCTCATTCTGTATATACCTCATTCTGTATCTGCCTCATTCTATATCTGACTCATTCTGTATCTACCTCATTCTGTATCTGCCTAATTCTGTATTTGACTAATTCTGCCTCATTTTGTATGTTCCTAATTCTGCCTCATTCTGAATATACGTCATTATGTATCTACCTCATTCTGTATCTACCTCATTCTGTATCTACCTCATTCTGTATCTACCTCATTCTGTATCAACCTCATTCTGTATCTGCCTCATTCTGTCTCATTATGTATCTGCCTCATTCAAAACTGTTCGCTGCTCTGGCACCCCAATGGTGGAACAAGCTCCCTCACGACGCCAGGACAGCGGAGTCACTCACCACCTTCCGGAGACATTTGAAACCCCACCTCTTTAAGGAATACCTGGGATAGGATAAAGTAATCCTTCCAAAAAAAAAAAAAAAATTGTAAAGTGGTTATCCCACTGGCTATAGGGTGAATGCACCAATTTGTAAGTCGCTCTGGATAAGAGCGTCTGCTAAATGACGTAAATGTAAATGTAAATGTACCTCATTATGTATATACATCACACTTTATCTGCCTCATTCTACTTAATTCTGTATCTACCTCATTCTACCACATTCTGTATCTGCCTCATTCTATCTAATTCTGTATCTATCTCATTCTGTATCTACCTCATTATGTATCTACCTCATTATGTATCTGCCTCATTCTACCTCCTTCTGTATCTGCCTCATTCTACCTCCTTCTGTATCTGCCTCATTCTACCTCATTCTGTATCTACCTCATTTTATATCTGCCTCATTCTGTATCTACCTCATTCTGTATCTGCCTCATTCTGTATCTACCTCATTCTGTATCTCCCTCATTCTACCTCATTCTGTATCTGCCTCATTCTGTATCTACCTCATTATGTATCTACCTCATTCTGTATCTACCTCATTATGTATCTACCTCATTATGTATCTACTTCATTCTGTATCTACTTCATTCTGTAAATACCTCGTTCTGTATCTTCCTCATTCTACCTCATTCTGTATCTACCTCATTCTGTATCTACCTCATTGTGTATCTGCCTTATTCTACCTCGTTCTGTATCTTCCTCATTCTGCCTCATTCTGTATCTACCTCATTCTGTATCTGCCTCATTCTACCTCATTCTGTATCTGCCTCATTCTGTATCTACCTCATTATGTATCTACCTCATTCTGTATCTACCTCATTATGTATCTACCTCATTATGTATCTACCTCATTATGTATCTACTTCATTATGTATCTACTTCATTCTATATCTGCCTAATTCTGTATCTGCCTCATTCTGTATCTGCCTCATTCTGTATCTGCCTCATTGTTTATCTGCCTCATTGTGTATCTGCCTCATTGTGTATCTACCTCATTCTACCTAATCCTGTATCTATCTCATTCTACCTCAGTCTGTATCTATCTCATTCTACCTCAGTCTGTATCTATCTCATTCTACCTCAGTCTGTATCTACCTCATTCTACCTCAGTCTGTATCTACCTCATTCTACCTAATTCTGTATCTATCTCATTCTACCTCAGTCTGTATCTACCTCATTCTACCTCAGTCTGTATCTACCTCATTCTACCTCAGTCTGTATCTACCTCATTCTACCTCAGTCTGTATCTACCTCATTCTACCTCAGTCTGTATCTACCTCATTCTACCTCAGTCTGTATCTACCTCATTCTACCTCAGTCTGTATCTACCTCATTCTACCTCAGTCTGTATCTACCTCATTCTACCTCAGTCTGTTTCAATCTCATTCTACCTCAGTCTGTATCTATCTCATTCTACCTCAGTCTGTATCTATCTCAGTCTGTGTCTGCATGCAGAAATGCAACAACTTCACAAAGAGGCAGAACGGATTAGGATTACCTTGTCTGGAGCTGTTGGTGGGAAATGGTAAGGGTTAGGGGTCAGGGTTAGTGTAAATGTACCTTGGTTGGAGGGTTAGTGATAGGGCTAGGGGAAGGGTTAGTGTGACTGTACCTTGATTGGAGCTGTTGGAAAGGAAGCGGTCAGACTTCTTGAGGGTTCTGAAGTGGACCTTCTTGCTGGCCTGACTCTCTCCATACAGACCAATGGACTGGACCTGGATAATGTAGTCTGTCTCCTCGTCCAGATCCCACAGAACACAGGCCCTGCTGGTGGTGTTCACCTCCCTGATGAAGCGCTGGGTGTGGCCCTGCTGTCTCTGAAATATAGGACAGAGATATAGGGTATTCATGTAAATCAAATCCAATTTTAATTGTCACATGATTCGTAAACAACAGTGAAATGCTGACTGACGGGTCATTTTACAACAATGCAGAGTTAAAGATAAAGGAAGAAAATTAACAATAAAAATAGAAATAGTGACACGAGGAATAAATACACTGTGAATAACGAATAACAATAACAAGTAAAAAATAACATGGCTATATACAGGAAGTACCAGGTAATAACATGGCTATATACAGGAAGTACCAGGTAATAACATGGTTATAAACAGGAAGTACCAGGTAATAACATGGTTATATACAGGAAGTACCAGGTAATAACATGGCTATATACAGGAAGTACCAGGTAATAACATGGTTATATACAGGAAGTACCAGTACTGAGATGATGTGCAGGGGTACCAGGTAATAACATGGCTATATACAGGGAGTACCAGGTAATAACATGGTTATATACAGGAAGTACCAGTACTGAGATGATGTGCAGGGGTACCAGGTAATAACATGGCTACATACAGGGAGTACCAGTACTGAGACGATGTGCAGGAGTACGCGGTAATTGAGGTAGCTATGTACATATAGGTAGGGGTAAAGTGACTAGACAACAGGATAGATAATAGACAGTAGCAGCAGTATACTGTAGGTAGGGGTAAAGTGACTAGGCAACAGGATAGATAATAGACAGTAGCAGCAGTATACTGTAGGTAGGGGTAAAGTGACTAGACAACAGGATAGATAATAGACAGTAGCAGCAGTATACTGTAGGTAGGGGTAAAGTGACTAGTCAACAGGATAGATAATAGACAGTAGCAGCAGTATACTGTAGGTAGGGGTAAAGTGACTAGACAACAGGATAGATAATAGACAGTAGCAGCAGTATACTGTAGGTAGGGGTAAAGTGACTAGACAACAGGATAGATAATAGACAGTAGCAGCAGTATACTGTAGGTAGGGGTAAAGTGACTAGGCAACAGGATAGATAATAGACAGTAGCAGCAGTATACTGTAGGTAGGGGTAAAGTGACTAGACAACAGGATAGATAATAGACAGTAGCAGCAGTATACTGTAGGTAGGGGTAAAGTGACTAGGCAACAGGATAGATAATAGACAGTAGCAGCAGTATACTGTAGGTAGGGGTAAAGTGACTAGGCAACAGGATATATAATAGACAGTAGCAGCAGTATACTGTAGGTAGGGGTAAAGTGACTAGGCAACAGGATAGATAATAGACAGTAGCAGCAGTATACTGTAGGTAGGGGTAAAGTGACTAGACAACAGGATAGATAATAGACAGTAGCAGCAGTATACTGTAGGTAGGGGTAAAGTGACTAGACAACAGGATAGATAATAGACAGTAGCAGCAGTATACTGTAGGTAGGGGTAAAGTGACTAGGCAACAGGATAGATAATAGACAGTAGCAGCAGTATACTGTAGGTAGGGGTAAAGTGACTAGACAACAGGATAGATAATAGACAGTAGCAGCAGTATACTGTAGGTAGGGGTAAAGTGACTAGACAACAGACTCTCTTGCACTAACAGGATAGATAATAGACAGTAGCAGCAGTATACTGTAGGTAGGGGTAAAGTGACTAGACAACAGGATAGATAATAGACAGTAGCAGCAGTATACTGTAGGTAGGGGTAAAGTGACTTGACAACAGGATAGATAATAGACAGTAGCAGCAGTATACCGTAGGTAGGGGTAAAGTGACTAGACAACAGGATAGATAATAGACTGTGCTGTAGCGTATGTCAAAGTCCGTCTGTGTTTTTAATTTTTTAACCAGGCAAGTCAGTTAAGAACAAATTCTTATTGACAATGACGGCCTACCCCGGCCAAACCCGAACGACGTTGGGCCAATTGTGAGCCGCCCTATGGGACTCCCAATCACGGCCGGATTGTGATACAGCCTGGAATCGAACCAGGGGGTCTGTAGTGACGCCTCAAGCACTGAGATGCAGTGCCTTAGACCGCTGCGCAACTCGGGAGCGTGTGTGTGTGAGAGTGGCGTCTGTATTCATGTGTGCGCACGTTATGTGTGTGTGGGCGTATGTAGTGTAGATGTGTGTGTTGGGGTGTCAGTGTAATTATGTGCCAGCGTGTGTGCATAGAGTCAGTGCAAGAGAGTGAGTTCAAAAAAGGGTAAATGCAGGTAGTCCGGGTAGCCATTTGATTAGCTATTTAGCAGCCTTGTTTAGCAGTTCAGGGTCCTGCTGGTTGGTACACTGGTACCGTTTGCCGTGCGGTAGCAGAGACAACTGTCTATGGCTTGGGTGGCTGGAGTCTTTGACAATTATTTAGCCCTTCCTCTGACACCGCCTGGTATAGTGGTCCTGGATGGCAGGGAGCTTGGCCTTCCTCTGACACCACCTGGTATAGTGGTCCTGGATGGCAGGGAGCTCGGCCTTCCTCTGACACCGCCTGGTATAGAGGTCCTGGATGGCAGGGAGCTCGGCCTTCCTCTGACACCGCCTGGTATAGAGGTCCTGGATGGCAGGGAGCTCGGCCCCAGTGATGTACTGGGCCGTACTCACCACCCTCTGTAGCACCTTGCGGTCGGGTGCCTTGCAGTTGCCGTAACAAGGCGGTGATGCAGCCAGTCAAGATACTCTCAGTCAAGCTGTAGAACTTTTTGAGGATCTGAGGGCCCATGTCAAATATTTTCAGCCTCCTGAGGGGGAAGAGGTGCTGTCTTGCCCTCTTCACAACTATGTGGGTGTGTGTGGACCTTGTTAATTCCTTAGTGATGTAGACACAGAGGAACTTGAAGATCTCGACCCGCTCCACTACAGCCCCATCGATGTGGATGGGGGCGTGCTTGCCCCTCCGTTTCCTGTAGTTCAAGATCAGATTTGTCTTTTTGACGTTGAGGGAGAGGCTGATGTTCTGGCACCACACTGCCAGGTCTCTGACTTCCTCCCTAGAGGCTGACTCATTGTCATCGGTGATCAGGCCTACCACCGTTGTGTATTCAGCAAACTTGATGATGGTGTTGGAGTCGTGCACGGCACCCAGTCTTACAGCCCTGTGGGGCCCTCGAGTTGATGGTCAGCGTGGCAGATGTGTTGTTGCCTACCCTCACCGCCTGGGGGCGGCCCGTCAGGAAGTCCTGGATCCAGTTGCAAAGGGAGGTGTTTAGTCCCAGGGTCCTGAGCTTGGTGATGAGCTTGGAAGGGACTATACTGTTGAATGCTGAGCTGTAGTCAATGAACAGCATTCTTGCATAGGTATTCCTTTTGTCCAGGGCAGTGTTAAGTGTGATAGAGATAGTATCATCTGTGGAACTGTTGGGGAGGTATGCGAATTGGAGTGGGTCCAGGGTGTCTGGGATGATGCTGTTGATGTGAGCTGTGACCAGCCTTTCAAAGGATTTTATGGCTATAGATGTGAGCGCTACGGGGCGATAGTCATTTAAACAAGTTACCTTGGCTTTCGTGGGCATGGGGACTATGGTGGTCTGCTTGAAACAAGTTGGTATTACAGACCGTGTCAGGAATAGTTTGAAAATGGATGTGAAGACACTTGCCAGCTGGTCAGTGCATGCTCTGAGTACGCATCCTGGTTTCCATTTTGCCTGCGACCTTGCGAATGTTAACCTGTTTAAAGCTCTTACTCACAATGGCTACGGAGAGCGAGATCACACAACTGGTGCTCTCATGCATGATTCAGTGTTGCTTGCCTCGAAGCGAGCATAGAAGGCATTTAGCTCGTCTGGTAGGCACGCGTCGCTGGGCAGCTCGCAGCTGTGTTTCCCTTTGTAATCCGTGATAGTTTGCAAGCCCTGCTACATCCATCGAGCGTCAGAGCCGGCGTAGTATGATTCGATCTTAGTCCTATATTGACGCTTTGCCTGTTTGATGTCTCGTCGGAGGTCCTAGCGGGATTTCTTATAAGTGTCCGGATTAGCGTCCTGCTCCTTGAAAGCAGCAGCTCTAGCCTTTAGCTCAGTGCGGATGCTGCCTGTAATCCATGGCTTCTGGTTGGGGTACGTACATACAGTCACTCTGGGGACGACGTCGTCGATGTACTTATTAATGAAATAGATCACTGATGTGGGAAACTCCTCAATGCTATCGGTGGAATCCCAGAACATATTCCAATCTGTGCTAGCAAAACAGTCCTGTAGTTTGAATCCGCTTCATCGGACCACTTCCGTATTGAGCATGTCACTGGTACTTCCTGTTTGAGTTTCTGCTTCTAAGCAGGAAGCAGGAGGATAGAGTTATGGTCTGATTTGTCAAAGGGAGGGCGAGGGAGGGCTGTGTATGCATTTCTGTGTGTGGAATAAAGGTGATCTAGAGATTTGTCACCTCTGGTGGCACAGGTGACGTGCTGGTAAAAATGAGGTGAAATAGATTTCAGTTTCCCTGCATTAAAATCACCGGCCACGAGAAACGCCGCCTTTCAATGTGCATTTTCTTGTTTTCTTATGGCCCAATACAGCTGGTTGAGTGCGGTCTTAGTGCCAGCATCGGGTTGTTGTGGTAAATAGACAGCTACGAAAAATATAGATGAAAACTGATATTAAGGGGTATTGTATGTAGGCCAGTGACCAAAAAATCTACATTTAATCCATTTCAAATTCAGGCTGTAACACAGCAAAATGTAGAAAAATCAAGAGGTGTGAATACTTTCTAAAGCACTGTATATGGCTGGATGGAGGGTTGATGCCACAGCACACAGGCCATACTGGTGGTGTTCATCTCCCTGATGAAGGGTTAGGTTTGGCCCTGCTGCTTCTGAGCTATAGAACAGAGTTATAGGATATTTATTATTATATATTATAAAAACAAAGGGCCCTAACCCTACCTCTGAGGTAGGACAGAGCTCAAATCAAATCAACGTTTATCTGTCGCGGACACAGTTTATCAGATGTTATAGCGGGTGCAGCGAAATGCTTGTGTTAGTAGCTCCTAACAGTGTGTCACATATACACCGGGAATCAGGAAGCAGGTGCAGAAGGTGAGTTTAATAATGAAGAATGCAGATAAACAAAACATGAGAAGCGTACAGAACGTGAATGAAAACAAACCAATACTGCCTGATGACTGAGGCTACTGAGGGCTAAATAAAGGGAAGGTCATCAAGGTGATGGTGAAGTCCAGGTGTGGGTAATGATGGAGAGCAGGTGTGTGTAATGATGGAGAGCAGGTGTGTGTAATGATGGAGAGCAGGTGTGTGTAATGATGGAGAGCAGGTGTGTGTAATGATGGGGAACAGGTGTGTGTAATGATGGGGAACAGGTGTGTGTAATGATGGAGACCAGGTGTGTGTAATGATGGAGACCAGGTGTGGGTAATGATGGGGAACAGGTGTGTGTAATGATGGTTACCAGGTGTGTGTAATGATGGGGAACAGGTGTGTGTAATGATGGGGAACAGGTGTGTGTAATGATGGAGAGCAGGTGTGTGTAATGATGGAGAGCAGGTGTGTGTAATGATGGAGAGCAGGTGTGTGTAATGATGGGGAACAGGTGTGTGTAATGATGGGGAACAGGTGTGTGTAATGATGGAGACCAGGTGTGTGTAATGATGGAGACCAGGTGTGGGTAATGATGGGGAACAGGTGTGTGTAATGATGGGGAACATGTGTGTGTAATGATGGAGACCAGGTGTGGGTAATGATGGGGAGCAGGTGTGTGTAATGATGGTTGCCAGGTGTGGGTAATGATGGAGAGCAGGTGTGGGTAATGATGGAGAACAGGTGTGGGTAATGATGGGGAGCAGGTGTGGGTAATGATGGAGAGCAGGTGTGGGTAATGAAGATTGCCAGTGGTTAGTAGAACGGCGACGTCTAGTGCTGGAGCTGGGGACTAGGCGTGACACAGTGCAGTAAAAATGGAAACAAGAAATCAGGTATAAATGAGTATAAAATATATACAAAATATATATTGGGTATAAATGAGTATAAAATATATAAATATATATATATATATCGGGTATAAATGGGTTTAAAATATATCAGTATAAAATATATCAAAATATATATCATGTATAAACTGGTATAAAATATATGAGTATTAAATATACATAAAAATTATATTGGTTATAAAATATATGAGTATAAAATATTAAAAATATATATATATATATTGGGTATAACAAAGATATAGGGTATACATGGATTTATTGGGAATAAAGTTTTGAGTTGAAGAGTTGAGTTGAGTGAAAATGATGCCTCAGACTTTTCTCAGAAACAGCTTGAAATTGGTTGGTGTGACCTTGAAAATGTAAATTAGACTCCCAGAATCCAAAATGCATGCCCTGTCCAACTCCCTGCTCTCTTTCTGCCCTCCCTGCTCCCTACTCGGCTTTGGACCAGATGTCTTGCGTTCACTGGTTTTATTGCCGAGCCTAACAGAGGACAGAGCAATCTGGCCACCCCTCAGAGCCTGGATCCTCTCTAGGTTTTCTTCCTAGGTTCCTGGCTTTCTAGGGAGTTTTTCCCTAGCCACCGTGCTTCTACATCTGCATTGCTTGCTGTTTGGGGTTTTAGGCTGGGTTTCTGTATACGCACTTTGTGACATCTGCTGATGTAAAAAGGCCTTTATAAATACGTTTGATTTGAATTTGATTTGATAAAGGAACTCTACATTTACATTTTATTTAGCAGACGCTCTTATCCAGAGCGACTTACAGGAGCATTTAGGGTTAAGTGCCTTGCTCAAGGGCACATCTCTACAGCTATTTTAAACAATGAATAATGCACACACACCAACCAATTACAAGAGATGTTCCTGAGATGAGTTCTATAATGAAAAGCCCATAGCTGTTTAGTTGTCACACAGAGCTCACTTGCTACATAATTCATTGGAATTCTATAAAACCTAAACAGGCAGGAGGCTGTGTATATCCCTTTTTTCAAAATCAGCATGCCTAGGTAGTTTCACTATTCTAACAGAGATGGGAAGTGGCTCTATGACAAAAGCGATTAAAACAGGCGATACAGGACAACCTTGTCTGGTTCCACGCTTTAACGAAAATGACGGTGATTTAATGCCGTTTGTATTAGACTGAAGGTGAGGTGTATAAGGGCCGGTTTTCCGAACACAAATAAATCCTGGACTAAAAAGTGCTGCAATGGAGAATCTCTTAGATCTCTTAACGTTTTAGTCCAGGACTAGGATTAATCTGTATCTGGGAAACCAGCCCTAAAGGACTCTACACACTATACGCAAACAGAGCGACTGCGCATCGCATATGGTCCGTTCCTAAAAATTCAGCCACACAAAAGTACACAGAACTACGCAAACGGACATCCGTCGCTCCGTTTGCTTAGATTATGTATAGCCCTTAAGAATTTTACTCATGGCATATAGTTGTAACCATCCTCAGCGGGGGAAACAACTAGATGCATTCAGTTTTGAGGGAGATGGAAGAGAACATGTGACTTCCACATTTGGATGTTTACCAGTATTTCTGTTTTTTTCTCGTCAGGAACTGAAAGAAGGAAACGCATCTCAGGCATTTATTTTACGTTAGGTTAGGTTGGAACCAAAAATACATTTATCCAATGTTGCAAACTCACATGCTACATCATTCATTGGAAGTACATAAAGTTAAACAAGTATGAGGGTGTTATTTTCCTAATATGCACAGAGTGTGGATAGAGATCAGTATTCATAGGTAGTTCCACTTTTCTAAGCATTCTAAGCATTCTAAGCATTCTAAGCATTCTAAGCATTCTCAAAGCTAATCAACCAGAAAATTGCTCTCTGGCAGCTGAGGATATTAACCCTGGAACCGTATATTTCTTCACAAATCAAACATGGTGAGCTTTATTTTAGATTCTTAGTTTGGGGGGCCTTGGGGGGAGTCAAACTTTCCTTCATGGTAATTTATATTAGCATGTGAACCAAGCCTTTCGGTAATGCTGAGAAAACCAAACAGTGGAAAATTAAAGGCCAGGCTTACAGACATCTTTATTCACCACATCAGACATTTGGAGCCAAGTGTTGGAGCCAAGTGCCTAAACAGGCTATACAATATGTCCAGAACTGTGCTGCACATGTCCTCACCCACACCTCTCCCCCGCGTGCACATCACTCCAGGACTGTTCAACCTCCAATGGCTCCCCATATGCTCACGCATCAGGTACAGAATCCTGGTTCACACCTACCAAGCTATCCACAACTCTGGACCCCAAGTACCTGTCTGACCTCATTCTACCCTCCCCTCCTGCCCCACACGCACACTTCACTCATCCAGGCCCATCTCCCTTCAGCAGCCCCGCAGCTGACTAAAAACTATGGGCGACAGGGCTTTCAGTTGTGCGTCTCCGTGGCTGTGGAACGCACTCCCAGACACTGTTAGGGCTGCAGAGTCTCTGTCCTCCTTTTAAGGCACAGCTCAAGACCTTGCTGTTCAGAAAACCTTTCATGGACCTCTGCAAATTCTGTTCTCATGTCCTCCAGATTTGACGACACCTGTATATAGCTTTGATTGTTGTCTGTGTTCTACAGTGCATTCAGAAAGTATTCAGACCCCTTGACTTCCTCCACAATTTGTTATGTTACAGCCTCATTCTAAAATGGATTAAATAGTTCCCCCCCCCCCCCTCATCAATCTACACACAATAACCCATAATTACAAAGCAAACACAGGGTTTTAGAAATGTTTGCTAATTTATAAAAATAAAATAAAAATATCACATTTACAGAAGTATTCAGACCTTTTACTCATTACTTTGTTGAAACACCTTTGGCAGCGATTACAGCCTCGATCATTCTTGGGTATGACGCTACAAGCTTGGCACACCTGTATTTGGGGAGTTTCTCCCAATCTTCTCTGCAGATCATCTCAAACTCTGTCAGGTTGGATGGGGAGCGTCGCTGCACAGCTATTTTCAGGTCTCTCCAGAGATGTTTGATCGGGTTCATGTCCGGGCTCTGGCTGGGCCACTCAAGGACATTCAGAGACTTGTCCCGAAGCCACTCCTGTGTTGTCTTGGCTGTGTGCTTAGGATCATTGTCCTGTTGGAAGGTGAACCTTCGCCCCAGTCTGAGGTCCTGAGCGCTCTGGAGCAGGTTTTCATCAAGGATCTTGCTGTACTTCGCTCCGTTCATCTTTCCCTCGATCCTGACTAGTCTCCCAGTCCCCGTCGCTGAAAAACATCCCCACAGCATGATGCTGCAACCACCATGCTTCACCGTAGGGATGGTGCCAGGTTTCCTCCAGATGTGACACTTGGCATTCAGGCCAAAGAGTTCAATCGTGGTTTCATCACACCAGAGAATCTTGTTTCTCATGGTCTGAGAGTCCTTTAGGTGCCTTTTGGCAAACTCCAAGTGGGCTGTCATGTGCCTTTTACTGAGGAGTGGCTTCCGTCTGGCCACTCTACCATAAAGGCCTTATTGGTGGAGTGCTGCAGAGATGGTTGTCCTTCTGGAAGGTTCTACCATTTCCACAGAAGAACTCTGGAGCTCTGTCAGAGTGACCATTGGGTTTTTGGTCACCTCCCTGACCAAGGCCCTTTTCCCCAGTTTGGCCGGGCGGCCAGCTCTAGGAAGAGTGTTGGTGGTTCCAAACTTCTTCCATTTAAGAAGGATGGAGGCCACTGTGTTCTTGGGGACCTTCAATGCTGTAGAAATTGTTTGGTACCCTTCCCCAGATCCATGCCTCGACACAATCCTGTCTTGGAGCTCTATGTACAATTATTTCGACCTTATGGCTTGTTTTTTGCTCTGACATGCACTGTCAACTGTGGGACCTTATATAGACAGGTGTGTGCCTTTCCAAATCATGTCCAATCAATTGAATTTACCACAGGTGGACTCCAATCAAGTTGCAGAAACATCTCAAGGATGATCAATGGAAACAAGATGCATTTGAGCTAAATTTCGAGTCTCATAGAAAAGGGTCAGAATACTTATGTAAATAAGGTATTTATGTTTTAGTTTTTTTATAAATTAGCAAACATTTCTAAAATTCTGTTTTCGCTTTGTCATTATGGGGTATTGTGTGTAGATAGCTGAGGAAAATAAATATTTAAAGCAATTTTAGAAAAAGGCTTATGACGTATTAAAATGTGGAAAGGGAAAGGGGTCTGAATACTTTCCGAATGCACTGTATGTTCTGTGTTTTAGATTGTTTAAATTATTATTATTATTATTATTATTATTATTATTATTATTTAGCACAGTATCAGATATTTAACACATCAGATATTTAGCACATTACCAGTATTCACTCAGCAAACAAAACCTCTACAACAATAACATTTACTGAATAAACACATTTACAGTGGAATTCACTCAGAACACTAACCCTATACCAAGATGTCATACACCCATTACATTTGTATATTTTGTTAACAGGAATGTAATCTCTGGTGGACAGTCTATGTCAACATAAATGGTACTGTTGATCTGTCACAATACAAAGGGATGCGTGAGATAATAAGCAGCATTATTTCTGGTTATTTGGACAAATCACGATTTCAACAGGTGTTAGTATCTTTCGAATTTCGGAAGGGGAGGGCCATAGACTCGCCAATAACTTGCAAAGAGATGGGGGCGGAGCTCTTCGTTCTGGTTCCAATCCTCATTCTATCTCTTCTCTTAACATGTTTGGACCCAGAACTTAATCTAGCATTTGACCAATTACGCAATACTTTATTTCTGGGTTAACTGAGATGAACAGGAATGAAAGGAGACAATAATTGTAGGTGAGTAGTTAGGGTACATAATAACCCTAGAACACATCACCTGCTGTGATATGGAGAAGCCGATGACGACGTCACCCTCAGGTACCTCCCAGGAGACGGTGGCGGAGTCGGCCCTCAGGTGCATCACGGACACGTTCACGGGAGCAGGAGGGCGGTCTGAGGAGAGAGAGAAACAAGGCCATCTCAGGGGTGAGTAACAAGTCTCTCAAACTGAACGGATTCAATCATTTGTATCGAAGGTGGTGAACCATCGGCCTCCTGTGCACTACAATAATATATTTGGCTGCTTAGCTTCAGAATGTGTTAGGCCGCTTAGCTTCAGAATGTGTTAGACCGCTTAGCTTCAGAATGTGTTAGGCCGCTTAGCTTCAGAATGTGTTAGACCGTTTAGCTTCAGAATGTGTTAGGCCGCTTAGCTTTAGAATGTGTTAGACAGCTTAGCTTCAGAATATGTTAGACCGTTTAGCTTCAGAATGTGTTAGGCCGCTTAGCTTTAGAATGTGTTAGACAGCTTAGCTTCAGAATGTGTTAGACCGCTTAGCTTCAGAATGTGTTAGGCCACTTAGCTTCAGAATGAGTTAGACCGCTTAGCTTCAGGATGTGTTAGACCGCTTAGCTTCAGAATGTGTTAGGCCACTTAGCTTCAGAATGTGTTAGGCCGCTTAGCTTCAGAATGTTTTAGACCGCTTAGCTTTAGAATGTGTTAGGCCGCTTAGCTTTAGAATGCGTTAGGCCGCTTAGCTTCAGAATGTGTTAGGCCGCTTAGCTTCAGAATGTGTTAGGCCGCTTACCTTCAGAATGTGTTAGGCCGCTTAGCTTCAGAATGTTTTAGACCGCTTAGCTTTAGAATGTGTTAGGCCGCTTAGCTTTAGAATGCGTTAGGCCGCTTAGCTTCAGAATGTGTTAGGCCGCTTAGCTTCAGAATGCGTTAGGCCGCTTAGCTTCAGAATGTGTTAGGCCGCTTAGCTTCAGAATGCGTTAGGCCGCTTAGCTTCAGAATGTGTTAGGCCGCTTAGCTTCAGAATGTGTTAGGCCGCTTAGCTTAAAATGTGTTAGACCGCTTAGAATGTGTTATACCACTTAGCTTCTAAGACTTCAGGTTTACTCATCACATGAAAATTCACCAAACTCTCTAACCCATTCACCCAACTCTGCAACCCATTCACCAAACTCTCTAACCCATTCACCAAACTTTCTAACCCATTCACCAAACTCTCTAACCCATTCACCAAACTCTCTAACCCATTCACCAAACTATCTAACCCATTCACCAAACTCTAACTCATTCACCAAACTCTAACCCATTCACCAAACTCTCTAACCCATTCACCAAACTCTCTAACCCATTCACCAAACTCTCTAACCCATTCACCAAACTCTCTAACCCATTCACCAAACTCTCTAACCACCATTCACCAAACTCTCTAACCCATTCACCAAACTCTCTAACCACCATTCACCAAACTCTCTAACCCATTCACCAAACTCTCTAACCCATTCACCAAACTCTCACCCATTCACTTGGATGTTTTTGTAAGTATTACTGTGCTTGGAACAGGGAGTTTCACTCCCCTTTTACTCTCTTGCTGAAAGTATTCAGACCCCTTTACATTTTTTACGTTACAGCCTTATTCTAAAATGGATTAAATGTAAAAAAAAATCCTCAGCCTATCTACACACAATACCCCATAACGACAAAGCAAAAACAGGTTAGAAATGTTTGCACATTTATAACAAATAAAAAACAGAAATACCTTATTTATAGAAGTATTCAGACCAATTGCTATGAGACTCGAATTTGAGCTCAGGAGCATCCTGTTTCCATTGATCATCCTTGAGATGTTTATACAACTTGATATGAATCCTCCTGTGGTAAATTAAATTGATTGGACATGATTTCGGAAAGGCACACACCTGTCTATATAAGGTTCCACAGTTGACAGTGCATGTCAGTAAAAAAAACAAGACATGACATCGAAGGAATTGTCCGCAGAGCTCCGAGACAGGATTGTGTCGAGGCACAGATCTGGGGAACGGTACGAAAACATTTCTGCAGCATTGAAAATCCCCAAGAACACAGTGGCCTCCATCATTCTTAAATAGAAGAAGTGTGGAACCATCAAGAATCTTCCTAAAGCTGGCCGCCCGGCCAAACTGAGCAATCAGGGGAGAAGGGCCTTGGTCAGGGAGGTGACCAAGAACCCGATGGTCACTCTGACAGAGTTCTAGACTTCCTCTGTGGCGATGGGAGAAGCTTCCAGAAGAACAACCATCTCTGCAGCACTCCACCAATCAGGCCTTTATGGTAGAGTGGCCAGACGGAAGCCACTCCTCAGTAAAAGGCACATAACAGCCCACTTGGAGTTTGCCAAAGGCACCTAAAGACTCTCAGACTATGAGAAACAAGATTCTCTGGTCTGATGAAAACACGATTGAACTCTTTGACCTGAATGCCAAGCGTCACGTCTGGAGGAAACCTGGCACCATCCCTATGGTGAAGCATTGTGGTGGCAGCATCATGTGGGGATGTTTTTCAGCGGCAGGGACTGGGAGACTAGTCAGGATCGAGGGACAGATGAACGGAGCAAAGTACAGAGAGATCCTTGATGAAAACCTGCTCCAGAGCGGAACCACACTGAGTTACAGAGGACCACACTGAGTTACAGAGAACCACACTGAGTTACAGAGAACCACACTGAGTTACAGAGGACCACACTGAGTTACAGAGAACCACACTGAGTTACAGAGAACCACACTGAGTTACAGAGAACCACACTGAGTTACAAGAGGACCACACTGAGTTACAGAGAACCACCCTGAGCTACAGAGGACCACACTGAGTTACAGAAAACCACACTGAGTTACAGAGAACCACCCTGAGCTACAGAGAACCACACTGAGTTACAGAGGACCACACTGAGTTACAGAGGACCACACTGAGCTACAGAGGACCACACTGAGTTACAGAGGAACACACTGAGTTACAGAGAACCATCCTGAGCTACAGAGGACCACACTGAGTTACAGAGAACCACACTGAGTTAGAGAGGACCACTCAGAGTTACAGAGGACCACACTGAGTTACAGAGAACCACACTGAGCTACAGAGGACCACACTGAGTTACAGAGGAACACACTGAGTTACAGAGAACCACCCTGAGCTACAGAGGACCACACTGAGTTACAGAGAACCACACTGAGTTACAGAGGACCACACAGAGTTACAGAGAACCACACTGAGGTACAAGAGGACCACACTGAGTTACAGAGGACCACACTGAGCTACAGAGGACCACACTGAGTTACAGAGAACCACATCGAGTTACAGAGGACCACACTGAGTTACAGAGAACCACACTGAGTTACAGAGGACCACACAGATTTACAGAGAACCACACTGAGTTAAAGAGGACCACACAGAGTTACAGAGAACCAAACTGAGTTACAGAGGACCACACTGAGTTACAGAGAACCACACTGAGTTACAGAGGACCACATTGAGTTACAGAGAACCACACTGAGTTACAGAGAACCACACTAAGTTAAAGAGAACCACACTGAGTTAGAAGAAGACCACACTGAGTTACAGAGGACCACACTGAGTTACAGAGAACCACATTGAGTTACAGAGAACCACACTGAGTTACAGAGGACCACACAGAGTTACAGAGAACCACACTGAGTTACAAGAGGACCACACTGAGTTACAGAGGACCACACTGAGTTACAGAGGACCACACTGAGCTACAGAGAACCACACTGAGTTAGAGAGAACCACACTGAGTTACAGAGGACCACACTGAGCTACAGAGAACCACCCTGAGTTAAAGAGGACCACACTGAGTTACAGAGAACCACAATGAGATACAGAGGACCACACTGAGTTACAGAGGACCACACTGAGTTACAGAGGACAAAACTGAGTTACAGAGGACCACACTGAGTTACAGAGAACCACACTGAGTTACAGAGACCCACACTGAGTTACAGAGAAGCACACTGAGTTACAGAGGTCCACACTGAGTTACAGAGAACCAAACTGAGTTACAGAGGACCACACTGAGTTACAGTGGACCACACTGAGTTACAGAGGCCCACACTGAGCTACAGAGGACCACACCGAGTTACAAGAGGACCACACTGAGTTACAGAGGACCACACCGAGTTACAAGAGGACCACACTGAGTTACAGAGGACCACACTGAGTTACAGAGAACCACCCTGAGCTACAGAGGACCACACTGAGTTAAAGAGGAACACACTGAGTTACAGAGAACCACCCTGAGCTACAGAGGACCACACTGAGTTACGGAGAACCACACTGAGTTACAGAGGTCCACACAGAGTTACAGAGAACCACACTGAGTTACAAGAGGACCACCCTGAGCTACAGAGGACCACACAGAGTTACAGAGAACAACACTGAGTTACAAGAGGAATACACTGAATTACAGAGGACCACACTGAGTTACAGAGAACCACACTTAGTTACAGAGGACCACACTGAGTTACAGAGAACCTCACTGAGTTACAGAGACCCACACTGAGTTACAGAGAAGCACACTGAGTTACAGAGGACCACACTGAGTTACAGAGAACCACACTGAGTTACAGAGGACCACACTGAGTTACAGTGGACCACACTGAGCTACAGAGGCCCACACTGAGCTACAGAGGACCACACCGAGTTACAAGAGGACCACACTGAGTTACAGAGGACCACACCGAGTTACAAGAGGACCACACTGAGTTACAGAGGACCACACTGAGTTACAGAGAACCACCCTGAGCTACAGAGGACCACACTGAGTTAAAGAGGAACACACTGAGTTACAGAGAACCACCCTGAGCTACAGAGGACCACACTGAGTTACGGAGAACCACACTGAGTTACAGAGGTCCACACAGAGTTACAGAGAACCACACTGAGTTACAAGAGGACCACCCTGAGCTACAGAGGACCACACAGAGTTACAGAGAACAACACTGAGTTACAAGAGGAATACACTGAATTACAGAGGACCACACTGAGTTACAGAGAACCACACTTAGTTACAGAGGACCACACTGAGTTACAGAGAACCTCACTGAGTTACAGAGACCCACACTGAGTTACAGAGAAGCACACTGAGTTACAGAGGACCACACTGAGTTACAGAGAACCACACTGAGTTACAGACGACCACACTGAGTTACAGTGGACCACACTGAGCTACAGAGGCCCACACTGAGCTACAGAGGACCACACCGAGTTACAAGAGGACCACACTGAGTTACAGAGGACCACACCGAGTTACAAGAGGACCACACTGAGTTACAGAGGACCACACTGAGTTACAGAGAACCACCCTGAGCTACAGAGGACCACACTGAGTTAAAGAGGAACACACTGAGTTACAGAGAACCACCCTGAGCTACAGAGGACCACACTGAGTTACGGAGAACCACACTGAGTTACAGAGGTCCACACAGAGTTACAGAGAACACACTGAGTTACAAGAGGACCACCCTGAGCTACAGAGGACCACACAGAGTTACAGAGAACAACACTGAGTTACAAGAGGAATACACTGAATTACAGAGGACCACCCTGAGTTACAGAGAACCACACTTAGTTACAGAGGACCACACTGAGTTACAGAGAACCTCACTGAGTTACAGAGACCCACACTGAGTTACAGAGAAGCACACTGAGTTACAGAGGACCACACTGAGTTACAGAGAACCACACTGAGTTACAGAGGACCACACTGAGTTACAGTGGACCACAATGAGTTACAGAGGCCCACACTGAGCTACAGAGGACCACACCGAGTTACAAGAGGACCACACTGAGTTACAGAGGACCACACCGAGTTACAAGAGGACCACACTGAGTTACAGAGGACCACACTGAGTTACAGAGAACCACCCTGAGCTACAGAGGACCACACTGAGTTAAAGAGGAACACACTGAGTTACAGAGAACCACCCTGAGCTACAGAGGACCACACAGAGTTACAGAGAACCACACTGAATTACAAGAGGTATACACTGAATTACAGAGAACCACACGGAGTTACAGAGGAACACACTGAGTTACAGAGGACCACACTGAGTTACAGAGGAACACACTGAGTTACAGAGGACAACACTGAGTTACAGAGGAACACACTGAGTTACAGAGGACCACACTGAGTTACAGAGGAACACACTGAGTTACAGAGGACCACACTGAGTTACAGAGGAACACACTGAGTTACAGAGGACCACACTGAGTTACAGGAGGACCACACTGAGTTACAGAGGACCACACTGAGTTACAGAGAACCACACTGAGCTACAGAGACCCACACTGAGTTACAGAGAAGCACACTGAGTTACAGAGGACCACACTGAGTTACAGAGAACCACACTGAGTTACAGAGGACCACACTGAGTTACAGTGGACCACACTGAGTTACAGAGGCCCACACTGAGCTACAGAGGACCACACCGAGTTACAAGAGGACCACACTGAGTTACAGAGGACCACAATGAGTTACAAGAGGACCACACTGAGTTACAGAGGACCACACTGAGTTACAGAGAACCACCCTGAGCTACAGAGGACCACACTGAGTTAAAGAGGAACACACTGAGTTACAGAGAACCACCCTGAGCTACAGAGGACCACACTGAGTTACGGAGAACCACACTGAGTTACAGAGGTCCACACAGAGTTACAGAGAACCACACTGAGTTACAAGAGGACCACCCTGAGCTACAGAGGACCACACAGAGTTACAGAGAACAACACTGAGTTACAAGAGGAATACACTGAATTACAGAGGACCACACTGAGTTACAGAGAACCACACTTAGTTACAGAGGGCCACACTGAGTTACAGAGAACCTCACTGAGTTACAGAGACCCACACTGAGTTACAGAGAAGCACACTGAGTTACAGAGGACCACACTGAGTTACAGAGAACCACACTGAGTTACAGAGGACCACACTGAGTTACAGTGGACCACACTGAGCTACAGAGGCCCACACTGAGCTACAGAGGACCACACCGAGTTACAAGAGGACCACACTGAGTTACAGAGGACCACACCGAGTTACAAGAGGACCACACTGAGTTACAGAGGACCACACTGAGTTACAGAGAACCACCCTGAGCTACAGAGGACCACACTGAGTTAAAGAGGAACACACTGAGTTACAGAGAACCATCCTGAGCTACAGAGGACCACACTGAGTTACGGAGAACCACACTGAGTTACAGAGGTCCACACAGAGTTACAGAGAACACACTGAGTTACAAGAGGACCACCCTGAGCTACAGAGGACCACACAGAGTTACAGAGAACAACACTGAGTTACAAGAGGAATACACTGAATTACAGAGGACCACCCTGAGTTACAGAGAACCACACTTAGTTACAGAGGACCACACTGAGTTACAGAGAACCTCACTGAGTTACAGAGACCCACACTGAGTTACAGAGAAGCACACTGAGTTACAGAGGACCACACTGAGTTACAGAGAACCACACTGAGTTACAGAGGACCACACTGAGTTACAGTGGACCACAATGAGTTACAGAGGCCCACACTGAGCTACAGAGGACCACACCGAGTTACAAGAGGACCACACTGAGTTACAGAGGACCACACCGAGTTACAAGAGGACCACACTGAGTTACAGAGGACCACACTGAGTTACAGAGAACCACCCTGAGCTACAGAGGACCACACTGAGTTAAAGAGGAACACACTGAGTTACAGAGAACCACCCTGAGCTACAGAGGACCACACAGAGTTACAGAGAACCACACTGAATTACAAGAGGTATACACTGAATTACAGAGAACCACACGGAGTTACAGAGGAACACACTGAGTTACAGAGGACCACACTGAGTTACAGAGGAACACACTGAGTTACAGAGGACAACACTGAGTTACAGAGGAACACACTGAGTTACAGAGGACCACACTGAGTTACAGAGGAACACACTGAGTTACAGAGGACCACACTGAGTTACAGAGGAACACACTGAGTTACAGAGGACCACACTGAGTTACAGGAGGACCACACTGAGTTACAGAGGACCACACTGAGTTACAGAGAACCACACTGAGCTACAGAGACCCACACTGAGTTACAGAGAAGCACACTGAGTTACAGAGGACCACACTGAGTTACAGAGAACCACACTGAGTTACAGAGGACCACACTGAGTTACAGTGGACCACACTGAGTTACAGAGGCCCACACTGAGCTACAGAGGACCACACCGAGTTACAAGACGACCACACTGAGTTACAGAGGACCACAATGAGTTACAAGAGGACCACACTGAGTTACAGAGGACCACACTGAGTTACAGAGAACCACCCTGAGCTACAGAGGACCACACTGAGTTAAAGAGGAACACACTGAGTTACAGAGAACCACCCTGAGCTACAGAGGACCACACTGAGTTACGGAGAACCACACTGAGTTACAGAGGTCCACACAGAGGTACAGAGAACCACACTGAGTTAAAAGAGGACCACCCTGAGCTACAGAGGACCACACAGAGTTACAGAGAACCACACTGAGTTACAAGAGGAATACACTGAATTACAGAGGACCACACTGAGTTACAGAGAACCACACTGAGTTACAGAGGACCACACTGAGTTACAGAGGAACACACTGAGTTACAGAGGACCACACTGAGTTACAGAGGAACACACTGAGTTACAGAGGACCACACTGAGTTACAGAGGAACACACTGAGTTACAGAGGACCACACTGAGTTACAGAGGAACACACTGAGTTACAGAGGACCACACTGAGTTACAGGAGGACCACACTGAGTTACAGAGGACCACACTGAGTTACAGAGAACCACACTGAGCTACAGAGACCCACACTGAGTTACAGAAACCACACTGAGTTACAGAGGCACACACTGAGTTACAGAGGACCACACTGAGTTACAGGAGGACCACACTGAGTTACAGAGGACCACACTGAGTTACAAGAGGACCACACTGAGTTACAAGAGGACCACACTGAGTTAGAGAGGACCACACTGAGTTACAGAGGACCACACTGAGTTACAGAGGACCACACTGAGTTACAGAGAACCACACTGAGTTACAGAGAACCACACTGAGTTACAGAGGACCACACTGAGTTACAGAGGACCACACTGAGTTACAGAGGACCACACTGAGTTACAGAGGACCACACTGAGTTACAGAGAACGACACTGAGTTACAGAGGACCACACTGAGTTACAGAGAACCACACTGAGTTACAGAGACCCACACTGAGTTACAGAGAACCACACTGAGTTACAGAGGACCACACTGAGTTACAGAGGACCACACTGAGTTACAGAGGACCACACTGAGTTACAGAGAACGACACTGAGTTACAGAGGACCACACTGAGTTACAGAGAACCACACTGAGTTACAGAGACCCACACTGAGTTACAAGAGGACCACACTGAGTTACAGAGGACCACACCGAGTTACAAGAGGACCACACTGAGTTACAGAGGACCACACTGAGTTACAGAGAACCACCCTGAGCTACAGAGGACCACAGTGAGTTACAGAGGAACACACTGAGTTACAGAGAACCACCCTGAGCTACAGAGGACCACACTGAGTTACAGAGAACCACTTTGAGGTACAGAGGACCACACAGAGTTACAGAGGACCACACTGAGTTACAGAGAACCACTTTGAGGTACAGAGGACCACACAGAGTTACAGAGAACCACACTGAGTTACAAGAGGACCACGCTGAGCTACAGAGGACCACACAGAGTTACAGAGGACCACACCGAGTTACAAGAGGACCACACTGAGTTACAGAGGACCACAACGAGTTACAAGAGGACCACACTGAGTTACAGAGGACCACACTGAGTTACAGAGAACCACCCTGAGCTACAGAGGACCACACTGAGTTAAAGAGGAACACACTGAGTTACAGAGAACCACCCTGAGCTACAGAGGACCACACTGAGTTACGGAGAACCACACTGAGTTACAGAGGTCCACACAGAGTTACAGAGAACCACACTGAGTTAAAAGAGGACCACCCTGAGCTACAGAGGACCACAAAGACTTACAGAGAACCACACTGAGTTACAAGAGGAATACACTGAATTACAGAGGACCACACTGAGTTACAGAGAACCACACTGAGTTACAGAGGAACACACTGAGTTACAGAGGACCACACTGAGTTACAGAGGAACACACTGAGTTACAGAGGACCACACTGAGTTACAGAGGAACACACTGAGTTACAGAGGACCACACTGAGTTACAGAGGAACACACTGAGTTACAGAGGACCACACTGAGTTACAGAGGAACACACTGAGTTACAGAGGACCACACTGAGCTACAGAGGACCACACTGAGTTACAGAGGAACACACTGAGTTACAGAGAACCATCCTGAGCTACAGAGGACCACACTGAGTTACAGAGAACCACACTGAGTTAGAGAGGACCACTCAGAGTTACAGAGGAACACACTGAGTTACAGAGAACCACCCTGAGCTACAGAGGACCACACTGAGTTACAGAGAACCACACTGAGTTACAGAGGACCACACAGAGTTACAGAGAACCACACTGAGGTACAAGAGGACCACACTGAGTTACAGAGGACCACACTGAGCTACAGAGGACCACACTGAGTTACAGAGAACCACATCGAGTTACAGAGGACCACACTGAGTTACAGAGAACCACACTGAGTTACAGAGGACCACACAGATTTACAGAGAACCACACTGAGTTAAAGAGGACCACACAGAGTTACAGAGAACCAAACTGAGTTACAGAGGACCACACTGAGTTACAGAGAACCACACTGAGTTACAGAGGACCACATTGAGTTACAGAGAACCACACTGAGTTACAGAGAACCACACTAAGTTAAAGAGAACCACACTGAGTTAGAAGAAGACCACACTGAGTTACAGAGGACCACACTGAGTTACAGAGAACCACATTGAGTTACAGAGAACCACACTGAGTTACAGAGGACCACACAGAGTTACAGAGAACCACACTGAGTTACAAGAGGACCACACTGAGTTACAGAGGACCACACTGAGTTACAGAGGACCACACTGAGCTACAGAGAACCACACTGAGTTAGAGAGAACCACACTGAGTTACAGAGGACCACACTGAGCTACAGAGAACCACCCTGAGTTAAAGAGGACCACACTGAGTTACAGAGAACCACAATGAGATACAGAGGACCACACTGAGTTACAGAGGACCACACTGAGTTACAGAGGACAAAACTGAGTTACAGAGGACCACACTGAGTTACAGAGAACCACACTGAGTTACAGAGACCCACACTGAGTTACAGAGAAGCACACTGAGTTACAGAGGTCCACACTGAGTTACAGAGAACCAAACTGAGTTACAGAGGACCACACTGAGTTACAGTGGACCACACTGAGTTACAGAGGCCCACACTGAGCTACAGAGGACCACACCGAGTTACAAGAGGACCACACTGAGTTACAGAGGACCACACCGAGTTACAAGAGGACCACACTGAGTTACAGAGGACCACACTGAGTTACAGAGAACCACCCTGAGCTACAGAGGACCACACTGAGTTAAAGAGGAACACACTGAGTTACAGAGAACCACCCTGAGCTACAGAGGACCACACTGAGTTAGGGAGAACCACACTGAGTTACAGAGGTCCACACAGAGTTACAGAGAACCACACTGAGTTACAAGAGGACCACCCTGAGCTACAGAGGACCACACAGAGTTACAGAGAACAACACTGAGTTACAAGAGGAATACACTGAATTACAGAGGACCACACTGAGTTACAGAGAACCACACTTAGTTACAGAGGACCACACTGAGTTACAGAGAACCTCACTGAGTTACAGAGACCCACACTGAGTTACAGAGAAGCACACTGAGTTACAGAGGACCACACTGAGTTACAGAGAACCACACTGAGTTACAGAGGACCACACTGAGTTACAGTGGACCACACTGAGCTACAGAGGCCCACACTGAGCTACAGAGGACCACACCGAGTTACAAGAGGACCACACTGAGTTACAGAGGACCACACCGAGTTACAAGAGGACCACACTGAGTTACAGAGGACCACACTGAGTTACAGAGAACCACCCTGAGCTACAGAGGACCACACTGAGTTAAAGAGGAACACACTGAGTTACAGAGAACCACCCTGAGCTACAGAGGACCACACTGAGTTACGGAGAACCACACTGAGTTACAGAGGTCCACACAGAGTTACAGAGAACCACACTGAGTTACAAGAGGACCACCCTGAGCTACAGAGGACCACACAGAGTTACAGAGAACAACACTGAGTTACAAGAGGAATACACTGAATTACAGAGGACCACACTGAGTTACAGAGAACCACACTTAGTTACAGAGGACCACACTGAGTTACAGAGAACCTCACTGAGTTACAGAGACCCACACTGAGTTACAGAGAAGCACACTGAGTTACAGAGGACCACACTGAGTTACAGAGAACCACACTGAGTTACAGACGACCACACTGAGTTACAGTGGACCACACTGAGCTACAGAGGCCCACACTGAGCTACAGAGGACCACACCGAGTTACAAGAGGACCACACTGAGTTACAGAGGACCACACCGAGTTACAAGAGGACCACACTGAGTTACAGAGGACCACACTGAGTTACAGAGAACCACCCTGAGCTACAGAGGACCACACTGAGTTAAAGAGGAACACACTGAGTTACAGAGAACCACCCTGAGCTACAGAGGACCACACTGAGTTACGGAGAACCACACTGAGTTACAGAGGTCCACACAGAGTTACAGAGAACACACTGAGTTACAAGAGGACCACCCTGAGCTACAGAGGACCACACAGAGTTACAGAGAACAACACTGAGTTACAAGAGGAATACACTGAATTACAGAGGACCACCCTGAGTTACAGAGAACCACACTTAGTTACAGAGGACCACACTGAGTTACAGAGAACCTCACTGAGTTACAGAGACCCACACTGAGTTACAGAGAAGCACACTGAGTTACAGAGGACCACACTGAGTTACAGAGAACCACACTGAGTTACAGAGGACCACACTGAGTTACAGTGGACCACAATGAGTTACAGAGGCCCACACTGAGCTACAGAGGACCACACCGAGTTACAAGAGGACCACACTGAGTTACAGAGGACCACACCGAGTTACAAGAGGACCACACTGAGTTACAGAGGACCACACTGAGTTACAGAGAACCACCCTGAGCTACAGAGGACCACACTGAGTTAAAGAGGAACACACTGAGTTACAGAGAACCACCCTGAGCTACAGAGGACCACACAGAGTTACAGAGAACCACACTGAATTACAAGAGGTATACACTGAATTACAGAGAACCACACGGAGTTACAGAGGAACACACTGAGTTACAGAGGACCACACTGAGTTACAGAGGAACACACTGAGTTACAGAGGACAACACTGAGTTACAGAGGAACACACTGAGTTACAGAGGACCACACTGAGTTACAGAGGAACACACTGAGTTACAGAGGACCACACTGAGTTACAGAGGAACACACTGAGTTACAGAGGACCACACTGAGTTACAGGAGGACCACACTGAGTTACAGAGGACCACACTGAGTTACAGAGAACCACACTGAGCTACAGAGACCCACACTGAGTTACAGAGAAGCACACTGAGTTACAGAGGACCACACTGAGTTACAGAGAACCACACTGAGTTACAGAGGACCACACTGAGTTACAGTGGACCACACTGAGTTACAGAGGCCCACACTGAGCTACAGAGGACCACACCGAGTTACAAGAGGACCACACTGAGTTACAGAGGACCACAATGAGTTACAAGAGGACCACACTGAGTTACAGAGGACCACACTGAGTTACAGAGAACCACCCTGAGCTACAGAGGACCACACTGAGTTAAAGAGGAACACACTGAGTTACAGAGAACCACCCTGAGCTACAGAGGACCACACTGAGTTACGGAGAACCACACTGAGTTACAGAGGTCCACACAGAGTTACAGAGAACCACACTGAGTTACAAGAGGACCACCCTGAGCTACAGAGGACCACACAGAGTTACAGAGAACAACACTGAGTTACAAGAGGAATACACTGAATTACAGAGGACCACACTGAGTTACAGAGAACCACACTTAGTTACAGAGGGCCACACTGAGTTACAGAGAACCTCACTGAGTTACAGAGACCCACACTGAGTTACAGAGAAGCACACTGAGTTACAGAGGACCACACTGAGTTACAGAGAACCACACTGAGTTACAGAGGACCACACTGAGTTACAGTGGACCACACTGAGCTACAGAGGCCCACACTGAGCTACAGAGGACCACACCGAGTTACAAGAGGACCACACTGAGTTACAGAGGACCACACCGAGTTACAAGAGGACCACACTGAGTTACAGAGGACCACACTGAGTTACAGAGAACCACCCTGAGCTACAGAGGACCACACTGAGTTAAAGAGGAACACACTGAGTTACAGAGAACCATCCTGAGCTACAGAGGACCACACTGAGTTACGGAGAACCACACTGAGTTACAGAGGTCCACACAGAGTTACAGAGAACACACTGAGTTACAAGAGGACCACCCTGAGCTACAGAGGACCACACAGAGTTACAGAGAACAACACTGAGTTACAAGAGGAATACACTGAATTACAGAGGACCACCCTGAGTTACAGAGAACCACACTTAGTTACAGAGGACCACACTGAGTTACAGAGAACCTCACTGAGTTACAGAGACCCACACTGAGTTACAGAGAAGCACACTGAGTTACAGAGGACCACACTGAGTTACAGAGAACCACACTGAGTTACAGAGGACCACACTGAGTTACAGTGGACCACAATGAGTTACAGAGGCCCACACTGAGCTACAGAGGACCACACCGAGTTACAAGAGGACCACACTGAGTTACAGAGGACCACACCGAGTTACAAGAGGACCACACTGAGTTACAGAGGACCACACTGAGTTACAGAGAACCACCCTGAGCTACAGAGGACCACACTGAGTTAAAGAGGAACACACTGAGTTACAGAGAACCACCCTGAGCTACAGAGGACCACACAGAGTTACAGAGAACCACACTGAATTACAAGAGGTATACACTGAATTACAGAGAACCACACGGAGTTACAGAGGAACACACTGAGTTACAGAGGACCACACTGAGTTACAGAGGAACACACTGAGTTACAGAGGACAACACTGAGTTACAGAGGAACACACTGAGTTACAGAGGACCACACTGAGTTACAGAGGAACACACTGAGTTACAGAGGACCACACTGAGTTACAGAGGAACACACTGAGTTACAGAGGACCACACTGAGTTACAGGAGGACCACACTGAGTTACAGAGGACCACACTGAGTTACAGAGAACCACACTGAGCTACAGAGACCCACACTGAGTTACAGAGAAGCACACTGAGTTACAGAGGACCACACTGAGTTACAGAGAACCACACTGAGTTACAGAGGACCACACTGAGTTACAGTGGACCACACTGAGTTACAGAGGCCCACACTGAGCTACAGAGGACCACACCGAGTTACAAGACGACCACACTGAGTTACAGAGGACCACAATGAGTTACAAGAGGACCACACTGAGTTACAGAGGACCACACTGAGTTACAGAGAACCACCCTGAGCTACAGAGGACCACACTGAGTTAAAGAGGAACACACTGAGTTACAGAGAACCACCCTGAGCTACAGAGGACCACACTGAGTTACGGAGAACCACACTGAGTTACAGAGGTCCACACAGAGGTACAGAGAACCACACTGAGTTAAAAGAGGACCACCCTGAGCTACAGAGGACCACACAGAGTTACAGAGAACCACACTGAGTTACAAGAGGAATACACTGAATTACAGAGGACCACACTGAGTTACAGAGAACCACACTGAGTTACAGAGGACCACACTGAGTTACAGAGGAACACACTGAGTTACAGAGGACCACACTGAGTTACAGAGGAACACACTGAGTTACAGAGGACCACACTGAGTTACAGAGGAACACACTGAGTTACAGAGGACCACACTGAGTTACAGAGGAACACACTGAGTTACAGAGGACCACACTGAGTTACAGGAGGACCACACTGAGTTACAGAGGACCACACTGAGTTACAGAGAACCACACTGAGCTACAGAGACCCACACTGAGTTACAGAAACCACACTGAGTTACAGAGGCACACACTGAGTTACAGAGGACCACACTGAGTTACAGGAGGACCACACTGAGTTACAGAGGACCACACTGAGTTACAAGAGGACCACACTGAGTTACAAGAGGACCACACTGAGTTAGAGAGGACCACACTGAGTTACAGAGGACCACACTGAGTTACAGAGGACCACACTGAGTTACAGAGAACCACACTGAGTTACAGAGAACCACACTGAGTTACAGAGGACCACACTGAGTTACAGAGGACCACACTGAGTTACAGAGGACCACACTGAGTTACAGAGGACCACACTGAGTTACAGAGAACGACACTGAGTTACAGAGGACCACACTGAGTTACAGAGAACCACACTGAGTTACAGAGACCCACACTGAGTTACAGAGAACCACACTGAGTTACAGAGGACCACACTGAGTTACAGAGGACCACACTGAGTTACAGAGGACCACACTGAGTTACAGAGAACGACACTGAGTTACAGAGGACCACACTGAGTTACAGAGAACCACACTGAGTTACAGAGACCCACACTGAGTTACAAGAGGACCACACTGAGTTACAGAGGACCACACCGAGTTACAAGAGGACCACACTGAGTTACAGAGGACCACACTGAGTTACAGAGAACCACCCTGAGCTACAGAGGACCACAGTGAGTTACAGAGGAACACACTGAGTTACAGAGAACCACCCTGAGCTACAGAGGACCACACTGAGTTACAGAGAACCACTTTGAGGTACAGAGGACCACACAGAGTTACAGAGGACCACACTGAGTTACAGAGAACCACTTTGAGGTACAGAGGACCACACAGAGTTACAGAGAACCACACTGAGTTACAAGAGGACCACGCTGAGCTACAGAGGACCACACAGAGTTACAGAGGACCACACCGAGTTACAAGAGGACCACACTGAGTTACAGAGGACCACAACGAGTTACAAGAGGACCACACTGAGTTACAGAGGACCACACTGAGTTACAGAGAACCACCCTGAGCTACAGAGGACCACACTGAGTTAAAGAGGAACACACTGAGTTACAGAGAACCACCCTGAGCTACAGAGGACCACACTGAGTTACGGAGAACCACACTGAGTTACAGAGGTCCACACAGAGTTACAGAGAACCACACTGAGTTAAAAGAGGACCACCCTGAGCTACAGAGGACCACAAAGACTTACAGAGAACCACACTGAGTTACAAGAGGAATACACTGAATTACAGAGGACCACACTGAGTTACAGAGAACCACACTGAGTTACAGAGGAACACACTGAGTTACAGAGGACCACACTGAGTTACAGAGGAACACACTGAGTTACAGAGGACCACACTGAGTTACAGAGGAACACACTGAGTTACAGAGGACCACACTGAGTTACAGAGGAACACACTGAGTTACAGAGGACCACACTGAGTTACAGAGGAACACACTGAGTTACAGAGGACCACACTGAGTTACAGGAGGACCACACTGAGTTACAGAGGACCACACTGAGTTACAGAGAACCACACTGAGCTACAGAGACCCACACTGAGTTACAGAGAACCACACTGAGTTACAGAGGCACACACTGAGTTACAGAGGACCACACTGAGTTACAGGAGGACCACACTGAGTTACAGAGGACCACACTGAGTTACAAGAGGACCACACTGAGTTACAAGAGGACCACACTGAGTTAGAGAGGACCACACTGAGTTACAGAGGACCACACTGAGTTACAGAGGACCACACTGAGTTACAGAGAACCACACTGAGTTACAGAGAACCACACTGAGTTACAGAGGACCACACTGAGTTACAGAGGACCACACTGAGTTACAGAGGACCACACTGAGTTACAGAGAACGACACTGAGTTACAGAGGACCACACTGAGTTACAGAGAACCACACTGAGTTACAGAGACCCACACTGAGTTACAAGAGGACCACACTGAGTTACAGAGGACCACACCGAGTTACAAGAGGACCACACTGAGTTACAGAGGACCACACTGAGTTACAGAGAACCACCCTGAGCTACAGAGGACCACACTGAGTTACAGAGGAACACACTGAGTTACAGAGAACCACCCTGAGCTACAGAGGACCACACTGAGTTACAGAGAACCACTTTGAGGTACAGAGGACCACACAGAGTTACAAAGGACTACACTGAGTTACAGAGAACCACTTTGAGGTACAGAGGACCACACAGAGTTACAGAGAACCACACTGAGTTACAAGAGGACCACGCTGAGCTACAGAGGACCACACAGAGTTACAGAGAACCAAACTGAGTTACAAGAGGACCACACTGAATTACAGAGGACCACACTGAGTTACAGAGAACCACACTGAGTTACAGAGGACCACACTGAGTTATAGAGAACCACACTGAGTTACAAGAGGACCACACTGAATTACAAGAGGACCACACTGAGGTACAGAGAACCACACTGAATTACAGAGGACAACACTGAATTACAGAGAACCACACTGAGTTACAGAGAACCACACTGAGTTACAGAGAACCACACTGAGTTACAGAGAACCACCCTGAGCTACAGAGGACCACACTGAGTTGCAGAGGACCACACTGAGTTACAGAGGACCACACTGAGTTACAGAGGACCACACTGAGTTACAGAGAACCACACTGAGTTACAGAGGACCACACTGAGTTACAGAGAACCACACTGAGTTACAGAGGACCACACTGAGTTACAGAGGACTACACTGAGTTACAGAGAACCACACTGAGTTACAGAGGACCACACAGAGTTACAGAAAACAACACTGAGTTACAAGAGGACCACACTGAATTACAGAGAACCACCCTGAGCTACAGAGGACCACACTGAGTTACAGAGAACCACACTGAATTACAGAGAACCACACTGAATTACAGAGGACCACACTGAGTTACAGAACCACCCTGATCTACAGAGGACCACACTGAGCTACAGAGGACAAATCTGAATTACAGAGGACCACACTGAGTTACAGAGAACCACACTGAGTTACAAGAGGACCACACTGAGTTACAGAGAACCACACTGAGTTACAGAGGACCACACTGAGTTACAGAGAACCACACTGAGTTACAAGAGGACCACACTAAGTTACAGAGGACCACCCTGAGTAACAACAGGACCACACTGAATTACAGAGAACCACCCTGAGCTACAGAGGACCACACTGAGCTACAGAGGACCACACTGAATTACAGAGGACCACCCTGAGTTACAGAGAACCACACTGAATTACAGAGAACCACACTGAATTACAGAGGACCACACTGAGTTACAAGAGGACCACACTGAGTTACAAGAGGACCACACTAAATTACAGAGAACCACACTGAGTTACAAGAGGACCACACTGAGTTACAGAGAACCACCCTGAGTTACAAGAGGACCACACTGAGTTACAGAGAACCACACTGAGTTACAAGAGGACCACACTGAGTTACAGAGAACCACACTGAGTTACAAGAGGACCACACTGAATTACAGAGAACCACACTGAGTTACAAGAGGGCCACACTGAATTACAGAGAACCACACTGAGTTACAGAGGACCACACTGAATTACAGAGGACCACACTGAGTTACAGAGAACCACACTGAATTACAGAGGACCACACTGAGTTACAGAGAACCACCCTGAGCTAGAGAGGACCACACTGAGCTACAGAGGACCACACTGAATTACAGAGGACCACACTGAGTTACAGAGAACCACACTGAATTACAGAGAACCACACTGAATTAAAGAGGACCACACTGAGTTACAGAGGACCACACTGAGTTACAAGAGGACCACACTGAAATACAGAGAACCACACTGAGTTACATGAGGACCACACTGAGTTACAGAGGACCACACTGAGCTACAGAGAACCACACTGAATTACAGAGGACCACACTGAATTACAGAGAACCACCCTGAGTTACAGAGGACCACACAGTTACAGAGGACCACACTGATTACAGAGGACCACACAGAGTTACAGAGAACCACACTGAGTTACAAGAGGACCACACTGAATTACAGAGAACCACCCTGAGCTACAGAGGACCACACTGAGTTACAGAGAACCACACTGAGTTACAGAGAACCACACTGAGTTACAAGAGGACCACACTAAGTTACAGAGGACCACCCTGAGTAACAACAGGACCACACTGAGTTACAGAGAACCACCCTGAGCTACAGAGGACCACACTGAGCTACAGAGGACCACACTGAATTACAGAGGACCACACTGAGTTACAGAGAACCACACTGAATTACAGAGAACCACACTGAATTACAGAGGACCACACTGAGTTACAAGAGGACCACACTGAGTTACAAGAGGACCACACTGAATTACAGAGAACCACACTGAGTTACAAGAGGACCACACTGAGTTACAGAGAACCACCCTGAGTTACAAGAGGACCACACTGAGTTACAGAGAACCACACTGAGTTACAAGAGGACCACACTGAGTTACAGAGAACCACACTGAGTTACAAGAGGACCACACTGAGTTACAGAGAACCACACTGAGTTACAAGAGGGCCACACTGAATTACAGAGAACCACACTGAGTTACAGAGGACCACACTGAATTACAGAGGACCACACTGAGTTACAGAGAACCACACTGAATTACAGAGGACCACACTGAGTTACAGAGAACCACCCTGAGCTAGAGAGGACCACACTGAGCTACAGAGGACCACACTGAATTACAGAGGACCACACTGAGTTACAGAGAACCACACTGAATTACAGAGAACCACACTGAATTAAAGAGGACCACACTGAGTTACAGAGGACCACACTGAGTTACAAGAGGACCACACTGAAATACAGAGAACCACACTGAATTACAGAGGACCACACTGAATTACAGAGAACCACCCTGAGTTACAGAGGACCACACAGTTACAGAGGACCACACTGATTACAGAGGACCACACAGAGTTACAGAGAACCACACTGAGTTACAAGAGGACCACACTGAATTACAGAGAACCACCCTGAGCTACAGAGGACCACACTGAGTTACAGAGAACCACACTGAGTTACAGAGAACCACACTGAGTTACAAGAGGACCACCCTGAGCTACAGAGGACCACACTGAGTTACAGAGAACCACACTGAGTTACAGAGAACCACACTGAGTTACAAGAGGACCACACTGAGTTACAAGAGGACCACACTGAATTACAGAGGACCACACTGAATTACAGAGAACCACACTGAGTCACAAGAGGACCACACTGAGTTACAGAGAACCACACTGAGTTACAAGAGGACCACACTGAGTTACAAGAGGACCACACTGAATTACAGAGAACCACACTGAATTACAGAGGACCACACTGAGTTACAGAGAAACACCCTGAGCTACAGAGGACCACACTGAGCTACAGAGGACCACACTGAATTACAGAGGACCACACTGAGTTACAGAGAACCACACTGAATTACAGAGAACCACACTGAATTACAGAGGACCACACTGAGTTACAGAGGACCACACTGAGTTACAGAGAACCACACTGAATTACAGAGGACCACACTGAGTTACAGAGAACCACCCTGAGCTACAGAGGACCACACTGAGCTACAGAGGACCACACTGAATTACAGAGGACCACACTGAGTTACAGAGAACCACACTGAATTACAGAGAACCACCCTGAGCTACAGAGGACCACACTGAGTTACAGAGAACCACACTGAGTTACAAGAGGACCACACTGAGTTACAGAGAACCACACTGAATTACAGAGAACCACCCTGAGCTACAGAGGACCACACTGAGTTACAGAGGACCACACTGAGTTACAGAGGACCACACTGAGTTACAGAGGACCACACTGAGTTACAGAGAACCACCCTGAGCTACAGAGGACCACACTGAGTTTTCAGAGGACCACACTGAGTTACAGAGGACCACACTGAGTTACAGAGGACCACACTGAGTTTTCAGAGGACCACATTATACGCTGTAACTGTACTCTATCAAATGGCCTTGTAGAACAGAATACATGACAAGCTTGTCAGCAGCCATTTCTATTTAATCAACTCATTACTCATCTAGCTACTTACGTACTGCTTGGCAAGCATCAGACATGCCAGAGTGTGCTACTACAGCAGGGTTTCCCAACCCTCTCCCCAGAGCCCCGCCAGACATTTCACATGTGGCAGTACCTGGTTCCATTAGTCAACTAATCATCAAGCCTTTGACTGGTGGAATCAGGTGTGTCAGTTTATGGTTATCAAGGGAAATAAAGTATTATTTCTAACAAAGATATCTATATATATTTTCAGGATGCGCTGCAGTGCCTTAGACCGCTGCGCTACTCGGGAGGCCAACCACTATCTTTTTTAAACCATGTCTATCTTTATTTCCCAAACACAATTCAAACACGATCACAATTGCTTTTTTGTCTTTTAATAATTTTAAGCATATTTTAACACAGGCTTAAAGTGGAACTGACAGCATTTTAGCAACATTAAATCTTAAAATCTGTTCATATCAGTGGAGTCTCCTCAGAGGAGGAAGGAGAGGACCATCCTCCTCAGTGAATTTCATAAAATAAAATAAAAAGTAAAACATTGAAAAAGTTATCATTTTTAGATAAAACTATTCTAAATATAGTCACATGTCACCAAATAATTGATTAAAACACCCTGTTTTGCAATGAAGAACAGTAGCCTCAACAGCACTCTGTAGGGTAGCACCATGGTGTAGACAGAGGACAGCTAGCTTCCGTTCCTCCTCTTCAATACAAAACCTAGGAGGCTTTTAATTCTCACCCCCTTCCATAGACTTACACAGTAATTATGACAACTTCCGGAGGACGTCCTCCAACCTATCAGAGCTCTTGCAGCATGAACTGACATGTTGTCCACCCAATCAAAGGATCAGAGAATGAATATAGTACTGAAAGCATAAGCTACAGCTAGCTAGCACTGCAGTGGAGAAGGAGAAGCGAGAGAGAGAGATTGTCATTTTTTTTCAGTTTCACTTACTTAGCTAGCAAATGCAGCTGGCTAGCTTAGTTACTCAAACACCCGGCTCAAACAGAGAGATGCTATGTTAGCTAGCTGGCTATGACTATCCAACACAACTCTGGAACTCTTCCAAGTCTGCTAAATGGCATATTATTATTATTATTATTATTATTATATTATTATATTATTATTAAGTCAAGGTAAGCTTTTGGTTTTATTAATTTATTTCCACCGGGGCCCGCCGGTGTAACTGCTTACTGACTGTACACTGTAACGTTACTGCATGATTGTAGCGGGTTTACTAACGCATTAGTTCTATTAGCTATGTTGACTAGGACGTTACTTTAGCTAATATGGTGACAAGGATGTAGGCTGTGTGTAGCGGTTATGAAATAGTTTGGAAAGGTTTTTTCGCCAGGTCACATACAACTGATGTGTTGTTCATTGAAGTCAACAAACGAAGGGAAAAGGTGAGAGGAGGAGAGTGCATAGAGGCGAGAAGGAATACAACGTGGCTGCTATGAAAGTGAACTGTGTTTATGCGTGATCAGGGGTGTATTCCTTCCTCCGATTCTGTTGAAAAACATTTCACTTTCACAAACTAAACGGGAATAAAAAAAACTGAATTTGTCCAATAGAAACTCTTGTTTGCAACTGTTGGACTAATGATTACACCGTAGATAAGCTAGATGCAGGCAAGAGTGTGCAAGGTGGTACTGAATGTGTCACTGTCTGTCCATATGTCACTGTCTGTCACCTCAAATTTTTCTCTTGAACCTGTGTGCACCTACGTTGTAAACTTTCATTCATAGGCTAGGTTGTAGCAACCTCATGATGGGTATAGAGAAAATTTGAGTATCATGTAGTAGCCTAAACCTATCGATGTTACGTTGAACTGGGTGAATGGAATATGAATGATAGTCGTCCAACATGCTGTAATAGAAATAAGTCCATGCTCATGAGAAAAAAAAATCGTCCTCCCTCATCATAAACGGCACTGACCGCCACTGGTTCATATACACCACCACAACTGAGTTACAGTTCATATAAGGAAATCAGTCAATTGAAATTAATTCATTAGGCCCTAATCTATGGATTTCACAAGACCGGGCAGGGGTGCAGCCATGGGTGGGCCTGGGAGGGCATAGGCCCACCCACTGGGGAGCCAGGCCCAGCCAATCGGAATTAGTTTTTTTCCCTGCACATAAAGGCTTTATTACAGACAGAAATACTCCTGTTTCATCAGCTGTCCGGGTGGCTGGTCTCAGACGATGCCGCAGGTGAGGAAGCCGGATGTGTGGGTCCTGGGCTGGCGTGGTTACACGTGGTCTGAGGTTTTGAGGCCGGTTGGACATTCCTCCAAATTCTCTAAAACAACATTTGAGGCGGCTTATGGTAGAGAAATGAACATTAAATTCTCTGGCAACAACTCTGGTGGACATTCCTGCAGTCAGCATTCCAATTGCATGCTCCCTCAAAACTTGAGACATCCCGTGGCATTGTGTTGTGTGACAAAACTGCACATTTTAGAGTGGCATTTTATTGTCCACAGCACAAGGTGCACCTGTGTAATGATCATGATGTTTGATCAGCTTCTTGATATGCCACACCTGGTCAGGTGGATGGAGAAATGCTCACTAACAGGGACGTAAACAATCCTCACTAGCATCATGCTGGTATAATTCAAAGCGTAAATGATTGTTTGTCTCAACACTGGTAAATTTCCACCTGAGACAATGGTTAACAGTGAACATGGCTTAACACCTTTCTGTGGTTAGGCTAACGCCTTGTCACAAAGCCACTGTCTTGATGATACAGAGGTTGTTGATTCTGCTCACCCCAAGTCTTTAGTGTCACACAATAACACTAGAGCTAACATTAACATAAATACCGGTGACACAATGGTGTGGGGGGTAAGGAACAGGTGGAAACGCCCCATAACAACCCTATTTCTCTTCTCAGTTTCGCACCATTCGGACGGAGAAGATCAACCCAAGGTTATTTAGCCTATTATAACCCCTGCTGATGCCTCCTGTTCGTGTGTGTGTGTGTGTGTGTGTGTGTGTGTGTGTGTGTGTGTGTGTGTGTGTGTGTGTGTGTGTGTGTGTGTGTGTGTGTGTGTGTGTGTGTCAGTTTTGTATTCTGCACAGGGACTCTACCGTGGGGCAAGTGACCATGGTGACATTGCAGATGTCGGTGAGTCGGTGACACAGTCGAGGGAAATGACCTTGTTTCTGACACCATTTTGGACCACGTCTTGTCGTATTCCTTCCTGTCTTGTCGTATTCCTTCCTGTCTACATTTCTACAGTAGCCTGATAGACAGGTTAGCTGACAACGTCACGAAAAATATGATGCTCACGCTTCAACGGTGCAGAAGTCTGTGTGTTGTGACTCTGGATGGCCAGACTGCTACAATGACAAGGAGCTTGTTTCAGTTAGTTTTTATCTTGTTCTTGATACCGTGTCTTGTTTTGAGGTGTTTTGACTGATATGGCTCAAATTAGCTAGGTAGCTAACCAACAACTGTAACAATGTGTTGTGCAAATGTGTGCAAATGTATTTATGTTTTCAGTAAACATTGGAGACGAAATATAGTTTAAATGTTGTCAACAATCTAAGCCAACCCCGTCTGTTCTGCCTCCATAGTTGCACACGCGTTGGTTTTGTTGTTAAACAACCAACCCGTCTATGAGCAGACCTCACTTTATTCAGAGACCAAATTCCACTTTTCTCTATGGTGGCACAGTCTGGCTGGATGTGACATGTCTGACATGATTTGACCTGTTAGCTAGTATCGTGTCCCGTCGGCTGTTGGTGGTTATTGCTGGCAAACAAAGAGTCCGCTTACCTTGATTAGAAGTTTTTATTCGTATCACAAGTTTACAGCATAAGTTACAGACCCGCGGTGTCTGGAGAAGCACCGTCCCAAAATAATCTGAATGCTTCTGCCGCCTCTTTCTCTAGCTCATACTTATAAACAATGGCAAAAATATGGGTTGCTCCCTCTTTCGTCCAATCACCTATCCCCCCTGGGGCGTCACCCTACAACTGCTACATTTAAACTAAGATAAACAGTTTTTCTTTGTCCCTCTTGACTAGTCATAATCTTCATACACGACACTAGCTGCAACAATGATAGGTGGGCCTAGAGCGAACCATTCATTTATACATTATTTTCCCACTGTAACAGATATTTCACACATTAAATTCTTCATCTATTCATTGCTGTCATGCAATTTAATCTTTCAAATAAAACTCAATGGGGAACTATAAAACTTAACACAAGTCATTTATTTTCTGTTTGCTGTTCAAATTAATATGGGACGGACTGTAAATCCCAACGGTCTCGTTTCTGCTTTGATGACAATAGGCAACATTACTGCCACAGCTATTTCATCATCCAGGCCCATTTGCAACGACCCATTCATGAGAGTCCTAATTGTTATTTTAATGGTATTCTGGATTTTGATGGCTCTGAGAATTTCCTTTTCCCGCGGAGATTAAACATCAATGCGCGTTTTCAGGTTCCAAAAATTCTTCCATTTAAGAATGATGGAGGCCACTGTGTTCTTGGGGAACATCAATGCTGCAGAAATGTTTTTTTTTTGTACCCTTCCCCAGGTCTGTGCCTCGACACAACCCGATCGAACATCTCTGGAGAGACCTGAAAATAGCTGTGCAGCGACGCTGCCTATCCAACCTGACAGAGTTACTTTACAGCTACTCTGTAGGCTATCCTATCTAGGTTAGCCTACTTGCTTGCTCTCCATAGGATACCTTTTAGTGGCCACACTTTTCACGCAGGGGGGGGCACCTTTATTTAACCAGGTAAGCCAGTTAAGAACAAGTTCTCATTTACAACTGCGACCTGGCCAAGATAAAGCAAAGCAGTGCGATAAAAACAACAACAACACAGAGTTACATATGGGGTAAAACAAAACATAAAGTCAAAAATACAACAGCAAGGGAGCGTGAACAGGGCGGGACCAAAGTTGGGGAAAACGGAACATTTGCTGCATTCTTATTACCACTCATCCACGCCAGGCATGTGCTTCTTCATCTGTTCACGGCAGTGCATGATAGGCTACTGGACTGGTCAAGAATCGCCCAAAGACGCTGTTTCTAGGGACCATTTGTAATAGGCTATAGGCCATGGGGTAAGCTATTGAAGAATTTGATGGACTATTATAGGACTATTTCCGTGCCCTAGACAGTGGACTGTGACGAAGCGGGAATCGCGCTCTTGTCATAAACGCGCATTATTTATAAATTGTTTAGGGTGTTCATGTTTCTCATGTGGGTCTAGGCCCTAGTAAATCAGTTCTACAACATGTATATATTGCTGTTCCTTTTTGCGTTCGCCAGTAGGCCTATCATCAGAATTTACTGTGTCTAAAAAAGCCTCATCATGTGTCGATGAAATGTTTGTTTGGAAAGGTATTTCCTGCCAGAATATGCGGCCATTTGGCCTACAATTCTGTCTAGCCTCAGAGTGCACAGATTCATCGCAACACTCACAAAATATAATCTCTATTTATTTAACTCAATTTAAGGTTTCCTTGCTTCACATTTCCCGCATTGTGTCGGAGGTCGGTGTGTCTGTGTCAGTCAATCTGCTATGGTTGACCATTCCTATATCCTAGGCCCGAGACTATCACTTTGTCTTATGAGAAAATACTTCTGTTACACATATACAGTGCCTTCAAAGAGTATTTACACAGCTTGACTTTCTCCACATTTTGTTGTGTTAGAGGCTGATTTTTAAATGGATTACATTTTGATTTTGTGTCACTGATCTACAAACAATACCCCATAATGTCAAAGTGGATTTAAAAAATATATTTTATTTGACAAATTAATTAAAAATGAAATGGCTGAAATGTCTTGCGTCAATAAGTATTCAACCCCTTTGTTATGGCAAGCCTGAATACTTTTTAAAGATGACTGGCAAAAGTATCAAACAACATAACACTTAATAATAATAATAATAATAATAATAATGCTCATTTAGGCTTCATTACATTTTGTGAAGATGTCATTTTCTGGCCACAGAATGCAAGGATGACATCACTTCAGGGCGAAAAGAACAATGACTTACTACAAGGAACACAAGCTACAGACATGACTTACTGCAAGGAACACAAGCTACAGACATGACTTACTGCAAGGAACACAAGCTACAGACATGACTTACTGCAAGGAACACAAGCTACAGACATGACTTACTGCAAGGAACACAAGCTACTGCCATGACTTACTGCAAGGAACACAAGCTACAGACATGACTTACTGCAAGGAACACAAGCTACAGACATGACTTACTGCAAGGAACACAAGCTACAGACATGGCTTACTGCAAGGAACACAAGCTACAGACATGACTTACTGCAAGGAACACAAGCTACAGACATAACTTACTGCAAGGAACACAAGCTACAGACATGACTTACTGCAAGGAACACAAGCTACAGACATGACTTACTGCAAGGAACACAAGCTACAGACATGACTTACTGCAAGGAACACAAGCTACACCCATGACTTACTGCAAGGAACACAAGCTACAGACATGACTTACTGCAAGGAACACAAGCTACAGACATGACTTACTGCAAGGAACACAAGCTACAGACATGACCTACTGCAAGTAACACAAGCTACAGACATGACTTACTGCAAGGAACACAAGCTACAGACAGACCTACTGCAAGAAACACAAGCTACACCCATGACTTACTGCAAGGAACACAAGCTACAGACAGATCTACTGCAAGGAACACAAGCTACACACATTGCTTTTTAATGTTCTAGATCAGAAATAACACTGGCATGATTTGAGAAGACACTTGTAAATCTGGGCAATAAACACGTATGTCAATAATGATTACTCGTACGCCGATGATGAGATATGGTCTAGCTTGCTAACTAACATACTGTATCAAGGATACTAAATCAACCCGGACCAAAATATTACTGTAGATCATTTTATTATGTATTATTTAGCAGTTGAATAAAGAAAGGTTTGGAAAAACAGGGAAACCTTTGCCTGTCACCTTTAATGACAGTCTCTTCATAAGGAGATCGTATAGGGAGCTTCCTCACATCAATGCCTTGTTAGTAAGATATATTAAGGTGAGTAATTCAGTAACCATGTGTTAATAATCACTGGCTAATTAGGAACAGGTTATAGGTTACTTATAAAAGTTGAGGTAAACAATCAGGTCATTAAAATATGCCAGATATGAGTCTGAATCATTTGTGATTACTTGATAACAATTCAGCACAACATGGTGCAGCAAATACAGCTGCACCCACAGCATTAACCCCCCATCCTACCCACAGCATTAACCCACCAACCTACCCACAGCATTTACTCACCAACCTACCCACAGCATTAACCCACCACCTACCCACAGCATTAACCCACCAACCTACCCACAGCATTAACCCACCAACCTATCCACAACATTAACCCACCAACCTACCCACAGCATTAACCCACCAACCTACCCACAGTATTAACTCACCAACCTACCCACAGCATTAACCCACCAACCTACCCACATCATTAAACCACCAACCTATCCACAACATTAACCCACCAACCTACCCACAGCATTAACCCACCAACCTACCCACAGTATTAACCCACCAACCTACCCACAGCATTAACCCACCACCTACCCACAGCCTTAACCCACCAACCTACCCACAGCATTAACCCACCAACCTACCCACAGCATTAACCCACCAACCTACCCACAGCATTAACCCACCAACCTATCCACATCATTAACCCACCAACCTACCCACAGCCTTAACCCACCAACCTACCCACAGCCTTAACCCACCAACCTACCCACAGCCTTAACCCACCAACCTACCCACAGCATTAACCCACCAACCTACCCACAGCCTTAACCCACCAACATACCCACAGCATTAATCCACCAACCTACCCACAGCATTAACCCACCAACCTACCCACAGCATTAACCCACCAACCTATCCACAGCATTAACCCACCAACCTACCCACAGCCTTAACCCACCAACCTACCCACAGCATTAACCCACCAACCTATCCACATCATTAACCCACCATCCTACCCACAGCATTAACCCACCAACCTACCCACAGCATTAACCCACCAACCTATCCACATCATTAACCCACCATCCTACCCACAGCCTTAACCCACCAACCTACCCACAGCATTAACCCACCAACCTACCCACAGCATTAACCCACCAACCTACCCACAGCATTAACCCACCAACCTACCCACAGCATTAACCCACCAACCTACCCACAGCATTAACCCACCAACCTATCCACAGCATTAACCCACCAACCTACCCACAGCATTAACCCACCAACCTATCCACAGCATTAACCCACCAACCTACCCACAGCCTTAACCCACCAACCTACCCACAGCCTTAACCCACCAACCTACCCACAGCCTTAACCCACCAACCTACCCACAGCATTAACCCACCAACCTACCCACAGCCTTAACCCACCAACATACCCACAGCATTAATCCACCAACCTACCCACAGCATTAACCCACCAACCTACCCACAGCATTAACCCACCAACCTATCCACAGCATTAACCCACCAACCTACCCACAGCCTTAACCCACCAACCTACCCACAGCATTAACCCACCAACCTATCCACATCATTAACCCACCATCCTACCCACAGCATTAACCCACCAACCTACCCACAGCATTAACCCACCAACCTATCCACATCATTAACCCACCATCCTACCCACAGCCTTAACCCACCAACCTACCCACAGCATTAACCCACCAACCTACCCACAGCATTAACCCACCAACCTACCCACAGCATTAACCCACCAACCTACCCACAGCATTAACCCACCAACCTATCCACAGCATTAACCCACCAACCTACCCACAGCATTAACCCACCAACCTATCCACAGCATTAACCCACCAACCTACCCACAGCATTAACCCACCAACCTACCCACAGCATTAAACCACCAACCTACCCACAGCATTAACCCACCAACCTACCCACAGCATTAAACCACCAACCTATCCACAACATTAACCCACCAACCTACCCACAGCATTAACCCACCAACCTACCCACAGCCTTTAACCCACCAACCTACCCACAGCATTAACCCACCAACCTATCCACAGCATTAACCCACCAACCTACCCACAGCTACAGCGCATATGTCTGCACCCACAGCATTTACCCACCAACCTACCCACAGCATTAAACCACCAACCTACCCACAGCATTAACCCACCAACCTACCCACAGCATTAAACCACCAACCTATCCACAACATTAACCCACCAACCTACCCACAGCATTAACCCACCAACCTACCCACAGCCTTTAACCCACCAACCTACCCACAGCATTAACCCACCAACCTATCCACAGCATTTACCCACCAACCTATCCTCCACGGGGACTGCGCATACAATGTCCCCATGTGCAGTTGGATATTATATTTTGACACAGTGATTGAGAGAGGATTGCTAGAAACAGTTAATTAGAGACTATAACCAAACATATTCTATATTCACTTACTTGCTCTGACCAAGAACATGTCGCTGGCGAAGAGCAACAGGATCACACAGTTCACAAACACCAGCACACAAGACATGGCTTGGTGTTTTAGTCTTCTCAGATCTATAGATCAAAATGTATAGATGTCCGATATTCAAGCACCCACTTGTAGGCTACTTAATTCATAGCATATTGCTTTTTTTTTTACTATTAATTTCCCGAATCATCCCTTATTATCCAAGCGACCATCGAAACCGTTGAGTCGAAGTATTCAGAGTAGATCAATTAACTTCAGGTATGTGACAAAAGAGATCATATTGACGAACATTTTGTCAACACTTCCCGGTACATTCATGTCCACAATAATCCCATATGTATTCCTTAACCATCACACCGACTTCTCTCCTTTCTCAAACCGCGGTACCCAAATGGAATCTCACGGCGTTCTGATGCCTCCGAACTACTCCAAGGCTTTTAAAGGAGGCTTCTTAGAAATCGAAAGTTTATGCCTGTGATTCTCAATCTCCTATTATGTGAGTTCGTCGTGCCTCTCGTGGTCAGTGCATATAGGCTACAGGTAACCTGTGACTGAACACGAGGTCCCTGAGGGGACGCGTTGAGAAGGTTCAGCGCGCTGGAACTATAGACAGACAGCGCCTTGGGCAGCAGGCAGCGCGCCTCTCTCTCTGGTGGCCAGCGCTGCTTTCTGATTATTTATTCATGTTGATCTGTTATTCTGCAGTGCCACTCTCTCTCTCTCTCTCTCTCTCTCTCTCTCTCTCTCTCTCTCTCTCTCTGCTTCAATGGAATTCTAAAGACCACAGCCTTTTTTATAGCAGCCTTTTTTTTTATAGCACTTGGCACAACAATGTACAATTGGAGCATGTGTTTAATTCGAGATTATAGTAAATTGACGCTCTATATCGGATGATGACCAGTGAGTGATTGTATTTGTTCTTGCTGTGTAATGGGCTCTCGCTCACAGCGAGCTCTTTTTTTTTTCTAGGGAGATGTCAAATGAAACCGTGTTCACCGCAATATGATTTAGCGAGACGCTTGTATGATAGCGATAGGCTAATAATCACAGGGTTTAGAACTACAGTGCGAACATTTTTTGCTGTCACGTCTGAACGTAACAACCTGTTTCTGTTTCTCTCCCTCGAGCCATAGTTTTTATTTATTTACGCAAAATCCTCCTCCATGCATGGAATTAAATCGTTCGTGTGAAATTCGGTGTATAGTCCTCAATACAAACTATTTTATTTATTTTTTTAAACTCCACCTGTCATATCATTATTGAAATTATTGGCAATGATTCCTTTCAAGAATCATACCTATTATGTAGTCTCAGACAGATCCACAGCCATGTATTTAGATATATGCCTCTGGCCAGACACAAATTGCGTTTTTGGATTGTCTGTGGGCGTGGTGGTTATAGTGGCTGCATGGGTGGGGTGCGTGTCTCTCTCAGCTCACGTTGCACACATGCACACGCACACCATTCATTACATTAGGAGTTAGGAGCCTAACCCTCTGATGCATGTTTAATGGGAAACGTGCGGTTCCTCCGAAGTTGTAGGCTAACGTGGAGGCAGGATTTTAGCCTAAGGATGAAGAAAAAAAAAAAGTTGCTCATTTTCTTCCACAGCCTGAGGCTACATGCTATCCTATCCCAGTCTCAGCAAATGTGTGATGAAAGCCGACACAGTGCATGGTCACGATAACTCCTATTAATAATTGGCTGTATCCATTCATCGTAGGCCTAGGACTGATTTGAGGTCCATATCTAATGCCTCTGTAGCTAGCCTGTTGGGTGTTGCGAGCAGCACACCATGCAGTAAATTCCCTTTTGAAAACTGTCTCTCCAAAAGCTGAAAAGTGCGGTAATGCACACAAAATGTACAGTAACCTATCAATGTACCTCATGTTTTAGGCCTACCTCATTTGCCTATTAATCAGTTTGAATATCGACATTTGAATGTTTTTATTCTATCAGCATAGATGGGGTTAAATTGAACTCAGAATTCCATTGACCAGATTGGCACATTCAACAAATCTCTGATCTAACAAAGTGGATATTCATCAAATCCGTCATGATTTATGGACAGTGAGGGGAAAAAAAGTATTTGATCCCCTGCTGATTTTGTATGTTTGCCCACTGACAAAAAAATGATCTGACCTCCTCCCTATAGGCTGTCTCACCATTGTCGGTGATCAGGCCTACCACTGTTGTGTCATCAACAGTGGTAGGCGGGGCGGCAGGTAGCTTAGTGGTTAAGAGCGTTGTGCCAGTAACTGAAAGGTCGCTGGTTCTAATCCCCGAGCCGACTAGGTGAAAAATCTGTCGATGTGCCCTTGAGCAAGGCACTTAACCCTAATTGCTCATGTAAGTCGCTCTGGATAAGAGCGTCTGCTAAATGACGTAAATGTAAATCAGCAAACTTAATGATGGTGCTGGAGTCGTGTTTGGCCATGCAGTCGTGGGTGAACAGGGAGTACAGGAGGGGACTAAGCACGCACCTCTGAGGTGCCCCAGTGTTGAGGATCAGTGTGGCAGATGTGTTGTTGCCTACCCTTACCACCTGGGGGCAGCCCGTCAGGAAGTTTAAGATCCAGTTGCAGAGGGAGGTGTTTAGTCCCAGGGTCCTTAGCTTAGTGATGAGCTTTGAGGGCACTATGGTGTTGAATGCTGAACTGTAGTCAATGAACAGCATTCTCACATAGGTGTTCCTTTTGTCCAGGTGGGAGAGGGCAGTGTGGAGTGCGATTGAGATTACGTCTCAATCGATGGTGCTGTCATGCATGCTTCAGTGTTGCTTGCCTCGAAGCGAGCATAAAATGCATTTAGCTCGTCTGGTAGGCTCGTGTCACTGGGCAGCTCGCGGCTGGGTCTCCCTTTGTAGTCCGTAATAGTTTGCAAGCCCTGCCTCATCCGACGAGAGTCAGAGCCGGTGTAGTAGGATTCAATCTCAGTCCTGTATTGACGCTTTGCCTGTTTGATGGTTCATCTGAGGGCATAGCGGGATTTCTTATAAGCGTCCGGATTAGTGTCCCTCTCCTTGAAAGCTGCAGCTCTAGCCTTTAGCTCGCTGCGGATGTTGCCTGTAATCCATGGCTTCTGGTTGGGATATGTACGTACGGTCACTGTGGGGACGACGTCGTCGATGCACTTATTGATGAAGCCGGTGACTGAGGTGGTATACTCCTCAATGCCATTGGAAGAATCCCGGAACATATTCCAGTCTGTGCTAGCAAAACAGTCCTGTAGCGTAGCATCTGCGTCATCTGACCACTTCCGTATTGAGCGAGTCACTGGCACAAAGCAAGGTCCATACAGAATTGGTTTGTCGAGATCGTTTTAAATTGTCATGCTACTTTACACGGTTGCTAAAGTAATCGTCCCGCAATCCCTTCTCTTAAGTCAAGGTATGAGTCGAGAAATCTGCCTACTTTCCTCGAATGTATGTAATGTCATGATTCCAAAGCTATACGATACTACAGATGGCAAGTTAATTATCTCACATCTCGGAAAAGATTTGTAATGTTTTACCCATCTCCTCAAAAGTATCTTTACCTAAGATAGGCCAAAGCCTGTCATTTCCAATGGGAGCAAATGAATCATAGTGGGCAGAACAAGCAAGGAGGTGGTCAGAGCCAAGCACGAGCTAGTGAGATCCTATTGGAGCGTTCTAGCACTTATTTGCATATTTCCGTTAGGGAACGCCTACCCTGTAAAGTGCGCGTGACTCAATAACTCAATTCACCCTTGCACTCCTTCTAAACACCATTAAAAAAAACTTTGACAAAGTGTAAAGTCTACAAAACGCAGTCCACTCTGTTTGTTACAGATTACAGTTTTGGAAACAGAAAACTGTATGGAGATCAAATGTTTAATTGATAATAAAATTAGCAGAATGTATGCCAAAATCCATCTAGCTCCATCATCTCCCACTGCCGGCCACTGGGCTTCCTCTCATCACCATATTTGGTAGTGAATGGAAACGCCAACCGGACGCTTCACATTTATACATCCAGTGAAATATCTGGCTCATCGTTCTATCTCTGGTTCCCGGTATTTCCATGGTAGCTCTTGGTGATGCCATGTTTCAAAACAACTTTTATGTGTGGCTGTATACACGTATTCATCGTTTGTTGGGGTATTGATCTGTGGAAAGTTTCTACCATCAATATCAGCCAGCAGGATGCTAATAGAGCTTTTCTTATATATGGATGTTGTCATGGTTTCTATGCGCTCAACATCATCAACCTTCTGGGCACCCGCCGTTCAGTGGAGACGCAAAAACTAAAGCAGGAAGCACCAGTGACTCGGTCAATAAAAAAGTGGTCAGATGAAGCAGATGCTAAACTACAGGACTGTTTCGCTAGCACAGACTGGAATATGTTCCTGGATTATTCCAGATGGCATTGAGGAGTACACCACATCAGTCACTGGCTTCATCAATAAGTGCATCGATGACGTCGTCCCAACAGTGACTGTACGTACATACCTCAACCAGAAGCCATGGATTACAGGCAACATCCGCACTGAGCTTTCAAGGAGCGGGAATCTAACCCGGAAGCTTATAAGAAATCCCGCTATGCCTTCCGACGAACCATCAAACAGGCAAAGCGTCAATACAGGACTAAGATTGAATCGTACTACACCGGCTCCGACGCTCGTCGGATGTGGCAGGGCTTGCAAACTATTACAGACTACAAAGGGAAACACAGCCGCGAGCTGCCCAGTGACACAAGCCTACCAGATGAGCTAAATTACCTCTATGCTCGCTTCGAGGCAAGTAACACTGATACATGCGTGAGAGCATCAGCTGTTCCGGATGACTGTGTGATCACGCTCTCCTTGGCCGGTGTGAGTAAGACCATTAAACAGGTCAACATTGACAAGGCCGCAGGGCCAGACAGATTACCAGGACGTGTACTCCGAGCATGCACTGACCAATTGGCAAGTGTCTTCACTGATATTTTCAACATGTCCCTGACTGAGTCTGTAATACCAACATGTTTCAAGCAGACCACCATAGTCCCCGTGCCCAAGAACACTAAGGTAACCTGCCTAAATGACTACAGAACCGTAGCAATGAAGTGCTTTGAAAGGCTGGTCATGGTTCACATCAACAACATTATCCAAGAAACCCTAGACCTACTCCAATTTGCATATCGCTCCAACAGATCCACAGATGATGCAATCTCTGTTGAACTCCACACTGCCTTTCACACCTGGATCCTCAACACTGGGGCCCCTCAGGGGTGCGTGCTCAGTCCCATCCTGTACTCCCTGTTCACTCATGACTGCATGGCCAGGCACGACTCCAACACCATCATTAAGTTTGCCGACGACACAACGGTGGTAGGCCTGATCACCGACAACGACGAGACAGCCTATAGGGAGGAGGTCAGAGACCTGGCCATGTGGTGCCAGGATAACAATCCCTCAACGTGACCAAGACAAAGGAGATGATTGTGGACTACAGGAAAAAGAAGAGGACCGAGCACGCCCCCATTCTCATCGACGGGGCTGTAGTGGAGCAGGTTGAGAGCTTCAAGTTCCTTGGTGTCCACATCACCAACGAACTATCATGGTCCAAACACACCAAGACAGTCGCGAAGAGGCCACGACAAAGCCTATTCCCCCTCAGGAGACTGAAAAGATTTGGCATGGGTCCTCAGATCCTCAAAGGTTTCTACAGCTGCACCATTTAGAGCATCCTGACTGGTTGCATCACCACCTGGTATGGCAACTGCTCGGCCTCCGACCGCAAGGCACTACAGAGGGTAGTGCGTACGGCCCAGTACATCACTGGGGCCAAGCTTCCTGCCATCCAGGACCTCTATACCAGGCGGTGTCAGAGGAAGCCCCTAAAAATTGTCAAAGACTCCAGCCACCCTAGTCGTAGACTGTTCTCTCTGCTACCGCACGGCAAGCAGTACCGGAGCGCCAAGTCTAGGTCCAAAAGACTTCTCAACAGCTTCTACCCCCAAGCCATAAGACTCCTGAACATCTAATCAAATGGCTACCTGGACTATTTACATTGCCCCCCCCACCCCTCTTTTATTCTGCTGCTACTCTCTGTTTATTATCTATGCATAGTCACTTTAATAACTCTACCAACATGTACATATTACCTCAATTACCTCGACTAACCGGTGCCCCCGCACATTGACTCGGTACCGGTACCCCCTGTATATAGCCTCGCTATTGATATTTTTACTGCTGCTCTTTAATTATTTGTTACTTTTACTTCGTTTTATTTTATATAGTATTTTTCTGTGAATTTTTTTTTTGTATTCTTTCTTAAAACTGCATTGTTGGTTAAGGGCTTGTAAGTAAGCATTTCACTGTAAGGTCTACACCTGTTGTATTCGGCGCATGTGACAAATAAAATGTGATTTGATTTGATTTGATATAGATGTGTCCCAAAAAAAAAGCTTTTGAGTCCCAAATGGCACCCTATTCCCTATATAGTGCACTACTACCCCAAAAATAATAAGTTCACTAATATAGGGAATAGGGTGCCATTTGGGACTCGAAAGCTTTTTGTCCAGCCTGACATTGGCCTACTAAATATTACATTAGAGTTGCCATGGCAGCTGTCCTGATCCCACAGTGTCTATTTGTAGAACTAGCGGCAGAATACCTCCGACCATTACAGGGTATTGGGGATCTATTGTGAATGGTTTCTCCTTAAAAACAGAACCTGTATGCTCTCAACATTGACAAACAAACACCATCTGAGCTTTCCTTGTTATGACATGGCTGTCTAAAGCTGGGATTCATTCAAACCCGACATAGCAATGTTTACACAGTGTCTTTATTTACAGTATTCATCCCGGGCCCACACACTTCTAATTCTGAACAGTGAAAGCTGTGAGGGGGGGCGGGGGGGCGGTGGGGCGGGGGGGGGGGGGGGGGGGGGGGGCGGGGGGGCGGGGGGGGGGGGGGGGTCGCCCTGGTAGTAGGTGTAGGTTTTTATACAGGACCCAAGACCAGTCTGTGAGGTAATTTGACCATTGGAAAAATAGCTACTGTGTAAATACTGCAATGCAGGTTTGATTGAATTGAGGCTACTGTAACAGGTGTAAGAAGGAGATTAGACGTGTTAAAGATGTTAGAGGTGTTAGTTTAAATGAGTTCGAACATTGACATTTTATTTTACGCAAATAATAAATTTATCCAGCTCTGATGGTGCTGTCACTGTTTAAAATGCACAGGGGCTCGCTTCCCAAACCCACACAACATCTTAGGCTTTTGGACTCAACACAGAAGGGGCATACATTTCTCGCTTCACCCTCCCTGCGTCAGCTGAACCATCTTTCCTTAATATTGTTAATGACTTTAATTATCCTGATGAGTTTTGTAGCGTCCAACAACCCCAAGGTTGCCTAAGGAGAGAGAACGCCCAAATTGTAAAATTTCCCCCTCGCTGGCTTTGGGAGAGAATCAAATGTTAATTGCTTTTGTATTCAGTGCTTTGTAAAAGTACTTGGTGAGAAACACCAGAGCTTTAAATGGAGTCCAGGGATGAGTCGCAAAATGGGACCCTGGTCAAAAGTTATGAAATATATTTACATTGTAGTCATTTAGCAGATGCTCTCATCCAAAGCGACTTACAGTTAGTGCATACATTTTATACTGGCCCCCCCGTGGGAAACGAACCCACAACCCTGGCGTAGCAAGCACCATGCTCTACCAACTGAGCTACAGGGGACTTAGAGAATAGGATGCCATTTGACACGTACCCGAAGAGTTTGAATGGAGTTGCTTATGGAAATAGCTAAGGCCTTTCCACTTCCGTCCTTCTCTTGGATGCCTTTAGAATACTTAAATTGGAAACATTACGATGGGGGTGTACTTGTACATTAAGCTGCTTCATGCTACAGAAACAGGAGATAGACTAGTGTCCTGTCCAGGGGGTGTACTGTACATCAAGCTGCCTCACTACAGAAACAGGAGATAGACTAGTGTCCTGTCCAGGGGGTGTACTGTACATCAAGCTGCTTCATGCTACAGAAACAGGAGATAGACTAGTGTCCTGTCTAGGGGGTGTACTGTACATCAAGCTGTCTCACTACAGAAACAGGAGATAGACTAGTGTCCTGTCCAGGGGGTGTACTTGTACATCAAGCTGTCTCACTACAGAAACAGGAGATAGACTAGTGTCCTGTCCAGGGGGTGTACTGGTACATCAAGCTGTCTCACTACAGAAACAGGAGATGGACTAGTGTCCTGTCCAGGGGGTGTACTGGTACATCAAGCTGTCTCACTACAGAAACAGGAGATAGACTAGTGTCCTGTCCAGGGGGTGTACTGGTACATCAAGCTGTCTCACTACAGAAACAGGAGATAGACTAGTGTCCTGTCCAGGGGGTGTACTGGTACATCAAGCTGTCTCACTACAGAAACAGGAGATAGACTAGTGTCCTGTCCAGGGGGTGTACTGTACATCAAGCTGTCTCACTACAGAAACAGGAGATAGACTAGTGTCCTGTCCAGGGGGTGTACTGGTATATCAAGCTGTCTCACTACAGAAACAGGAGACAGACTAGCGTCCTGTCCAGGTGGTGTACTTGTACATTAAGCTGCTTCATGCTACAGAAACAGGAGATAGACTAGCGTCCTGTCCAGGTGGTGTACTTGTACATTAAGCTGCTTCATGCTACAGAAACAGGAGATAGACTAGCGTCCTGTCCAGGTGGGGTACTTGTACATTAAGCTGCTTCACGTTACAGAAACAGGAGACAGACTAGCGTCCTGTGAGCCGTTCTCGCTCGGACAAGGCTTCCTTATTTGACTGATGATGGAGGATTCTTTCCAAGTTCAAAGAGTGTTTCTGGCTTGGCTGATGTGGCCCTAGTATCATGGTCACATCATCAAATGAAATCAAATGTTATTTGTCACATGCTTCGTAAACAACAGGGTCCTCATTTATCAGTATTGCGTAGTAACTATTCTAAAATTGTACTTACGAACGGAATTTACAATGGTCGTATGCATAGAAAATGTGTGATTTATCAAATAATCCTTCCAGCGTCGTATGTACACCGATGGGAGATAACCATTGATAATTACCAGTTGTTGTCAGTCTCAGTGCTCGTGCACAACCTTGGCTGTTTTGCATTTCGAAACGCCCCTAATTAACCATATACGGTCAAAATCATCCCTTTAACCCGCGGGGAATACACAACGCCATACCATGAAATAAAAAAAGCACAACCAAAAAAAGCTACGAAAAATAAAACATTCCGAGACTGAAATAGAGGTGCTAGTGTCAGAGATTGAGTACAACCAAAAGGTTTGATTTAAAATCAAATCCCACAAAAAATGTCACATGCGCCGAATACAACAGGTGTAGACCTTACCGTAAAATGCTTACTTGCAAGCCCTTAACCAACAATGCAGTTCAAGAAATAGAGTTAAGAAAATATTTACTAAATAAACTAAAGTCAAAAATAAAATAAAAAGTAACACAGTAAAATAACAATAACGAGGCTATATACAGGGGGGTACCGATACTGAGTCAGCGTGCAGGGGTACAGGTTAGTCCAGGTAATTTGTACATGTAGGTAGGGGTAAAGTGACTATGCATAGATAATAAACAGCGAGTAGCTGGGTGGGCATTTTATTAATTGTTCAGCAGTCTTATGGCTTGGGGGTAGAAGCTGTTAAGGAGCCTTTTGGAGCTAGACTTGGCGCAACGACACCCTAGATCCACTCCAAATTGGAGTGGGGTCTAGCGTGTCTGGGCTGATGGAGTTGATGTGTGCCATAAACATATATACTTCATGATTACAGATGTCATTGTGGCATGAAGCCTTAGAGTTCATGGGGACAGGAATGATGGTGGTCATCATAAGACATGTGGGGATTACAGACTGGAACAAAAAAGAGGTTGAAAATTACATTGAATATGCCAGTTGAACTGTGCATGCACTGAGCACGCGCCCTGAAACACCGTCCGGCCCCGCGGCCTTGTGGGTGTGACCTCTAAGTAGAACGCGCCCTGAAACACCGTCCGGCCCCCCCGAATTCCTCTTTATTTTTCCAATGGTTTTGCCAAAGAGAGAGGCGGGCTGACGTTTATTGTCATGAATCTTTCCCGAAGTCAAAATTAATTAAGACAAAAAAACATTATGGTTAGCAGTGTGATTAAGGTTACGGTTAGGATTAAAATCTGATTGTATGACTTTGTGGCTGTGCCAGCTAGTGACCACTCTACAGAGCTGCCCCCAGTACATGAGTCATCCCAAAGAATGCTAACGAGAGAGAGAGAGAGAGAGAGAGAGAGAGAGAGAGAGAGAGAGAGAGAGAGAGAGAGAGAGAGAGAGAGAGAGAGAGAGAGAGAGAGAGAGAGAGAGAGAGAGAGAGAGAGAGAGAGAGAGAGAGAGAGAGAGAGAGAGAGAGAGAGAGAGAGAGAGAGAGAGAGAGAGAGAGAGAGAGAGAGAGAGATCTGAATATTTACGAGCAGCATGTTTCTTCTGCTATATATTGACATTTGGTACAGAGACTACTGGCAGGGCTGTGACACACACACACACACACACACACACACACACACACACAGTGACACAAGAGGCCTTTAAACTAGAGGGGCCACAGTTCCGCATACTGATCTGAGATAATGCGCCATGTCTTAGAGGTCACCTAGCTAGTGAGACACTGGAACCATGGTGACGGGCGATATAATAAGGTGTTATATCAACAAGATATCATGATTTTACTTCAGTATTCAACGTTTGTCCGGGGGGGGGGGGGGGATTAATGTCTATGGGTGAATTAAACAAGGTAAGGGTTGTTAAAACAGAAAAACTTGATGGTTAATTACAAAACTGGAAGTTTAAGTTTAGGCATTAATTCCGACTGGTTAAGGTAAGGGGTCCTAGCAAGCCGCGAGCCTACTTGGTGGTAATACTTCGCCCATATTGGACAGTATTGAGGTCATCTCTCGATGGAGACCCGGACAAACGTCAAATATAGAAGTCATATCCGGTGTGATCTTGCTGGTTATATAGATTCTGTGGCTTTTGTGAATGAAGCATGTCTCTTAGGGTTAGGGTTAGGGTAAAGCACGTCTCTTAGGGTTAGGGTTAGGGTAAAGCACGTCTCTTAGGGTTAGGGTTAGGGTAAAGCACGTCTCTTAGGGTTAGGGTTAGGGTAAAGCACGTCTCTTAGGGTTAGGGTTAGGGTGAAGCACGTCTCTTAGGGTTAGGGTTAGGGTAAAGCACGTCTCTTAGGGTTAGGGTTAGGGTGAAGCACGTCTCTTAGGGTTAGGGTTAGGGTAAAGCACGTCTCTTAGGGTTAGGGTTAGGGTAAAGCACGTCTCTTAGGGTTAGGGTTAGGGTAAAGCACGTCTCTTAGGGTTAGGGTTAGGGTAAAGCACGTCTCTTAGGGTTAGGGTTAGGGTGAAGCACGTCTCTTAGGGTTAGGGTTAGGGTAAAGCACGTCTCTTAGAGTTAGGGTTAGGGTAAAGCACGTCTCTTAGGGTTAGGGTTAGGGTAAAGCACGTCTCTTAGGGTTAGGGTTAGGGTGAAGCACGTCTCTTAGGGTTAGGGTGAAGCACGTCTCTTAGGGTTAGGGTTAGGGTGAAGCACGTCTCTTAGGGTTAGGGTTAGGGTAAAGCACGTCTCTTAGGGTTAGGGTTAGGGTAAAGCACGTCTCTTAGGGTTAGGGTAAAGCACGTCTCTTAGGGTTAGGGTTAGGGTAAAGCACGTCTCTTAGGGTTAGGGTAAAGCACGTCTCTTAGGGTTAGGGTTAGGGTGAAGCACGTCTCTTAGGGTTAGGGTTAGGGTAAAGCACGTCTCTTAGGGTTAGGGTAAAGCACGTCTCTTAGGGTTAGGGTGAAGCACGTCTCTTAGGGTTAGGGTTAGGGTGAAGCACGTCTCTTAGGGTTAGGGTTAGGGTAAAGCACGTCTCTTAGGGTTAGGGTTAGGGTAAAGCACGTCTCTTAGGGTTAGGGTTAGGGTAAAGCACGTCTCTTAGGGTTAGGGTTAGGGTGAAGCACGTCTCTTAGGGTTAGGGCTAGGGTAAAGCACGTCTCTTAGGGTTAGGGTTAGGGTAAAGCACGTCTCTTAGGGTTAGGGTTAGGGTAAAGCACGTCTCTTAGGGTTAGGGTTAGGGTAAAGCACGTCTCTTAGGGTTAGGGTTAGGGTGAAGCACGTCTCTTAGGGTTAGGGTTAGGGTAAAGCACGTCTCTTAGGGTTAGGGTTAGGGTGAAGCACGTCTCTTAGGGTTAGGGTTAGGGTAAAGCACGTCTCTTAGGGTTAGGGTTAGGGTAAAGCACGTCTCTTAGGGTTAGGGTAAGGGTAAAGCACGTCTCTTAGGGTTAGGGTAAGGGTAAAGCACGTCTCTTAGGGTTAGGGTTAGGGTAAAGCACGTCTCTTAGGGTTAGGGTAAAGCACGTCTCTTAGGGTTAGGGTTAGGGTGAAGCACGTCTCTTAGGGTTAGGGTTAGGGTAAAGCACGTCTCTTAGGGTTAGGGTTAGGGTAAAGCACGTCTCTTAGGGTTAGGGTTAGGGTAAAGCACGTCTCTTAGGGTTAGGGTGAAGCACGTCTCTTAGGGTTAGGGTTAGGGTGAAGCACGTCTCTTAGGGTTAGGGTTAGGGTGAAGCACGTCTCTTAGGGTTAGGGTTAGGGTAAAGCACGTCTCTTAGGGTTAGGGTTAGGGTGAAGCACGTCTCTTAGGGTTAGGGTTAGGGTGAAGCACGTCTCTTAGGGTTAGGGTTAGGGTAAAGCACGTCTCTTAGGGTTAGGGTGAAGCACGTCTCTTAGGGTTAGGGTTAGGGTGAAGCACGTCTCTTAGGGTTAGGGTAAGGGTAAGGGTTAGGGTTAGGGTTAGGGTTAGGGTAAAGCACGTCTCTTAGGGGAAATATACTATCACTTCTGCTCGTTCTTAGTTAACTGCCTTCACAATTAAGAGGATTGAAGATGATACTCTGTTGTATATTGTATTATTATGTATATGTATATTGACTCTCTATGTCCCCTATCCTCCCAGCCGGCTCGGTCCTCCCCTCCTGCTCCGTTGCTTGACGACTCATTGTGAGCTCACAGAACAGGGCTCCGGGCAGCCGAGCGGAAAAATTGAGGAAAACTAGACTCCCTGCGGACCTGGCATCTTTTCACTCCCTCCTCTCTACATTTTCTTCCTCTGTTTCTGCTGCTAAAGCCACTTTCTACCACTCTAAATTCCAAGCATCTGCCTCTAACCCTAGGAAGCTCTTTGCCACCTTCTCCTCCCTGCTGAATCCTCCTCCCCCCCCCCCCTTCTCCCTCTCTGTGGATGACTTCGTCAACCATTTTGAAAAGAAGGTTGACGACATCCGATCCTCGTATGTTAAGTCAAATGACACCGCTGGTCCTGCTCACACTGCCCTACCCTATGCTTTGACTTCTTTCTCCCCTCTCTCTCCAGATGAAATCTTGTGACTTGTGACGGCCGGCCGCCCAACAACCTGCCCGCTTGACCCCATCCCCTCCTCTCTTCTCCAGACCATCTCCGGTGACCTTGTCCCTTACCTCACCTCGCTCATCAACTCATCCTTGACCACTGGCTATGTCCCTTCTGTCTTCAAGAGAACGAGAGTTGCACCCCTTCTCAAAAAACCTACACTCGATCCCTCCAATGTCAACAACTACAGACCAGTATCCCTTCTTTCTTTTCTCTCCAAAACTCTTGAGCGTGCCGTCTTTAGCCAACTCTCTTGCTATCTCTCTCAGAATGACTTTCTTGATCCAAACCAGTCAGGTTTCAAGACTGGTCATTCAACTGAGACTGCTCTTCTCTGTGTCACGGAGGCTCTCCGCACTGCTAAAGCAAACTCTCTCCTCTGCTCTCGTCCTTCTAGACCTATCTGCTGCCTTTGATACTGTGAACCATCAGATCCTCCTCTCCACCCTCTCCAAGTTGGGCATCTCCGTCGCGGCTCACTCTTGGATTGCGTCCTAACTGACAGGTCGCTCCTACCAGGTGGCGTGGCGAGAATCTGTCTCCGCACCACGTGCTCTCACCACTGGTGTCCCCCAGGGCTCAGTTCTAGGCCCTCTCCTATTCTCGCTATACACCAAGTCACTTGGCTCTGTCATATCCTCACATGGCCTCTCCTATCATTGCTACGCAGACGACACACAATTCATCTTCTCCTTTCCCCCTTCTGATAACCAGGTGGCGAATCGCATCTCTGCATGTCTGGCAGACATATCAGTGTGGATGATGGATCACCACCTCAAGCTGAACCTCGGCAAGACGGAGCTGCTCTTCCTCCCGGGGAAGGACTGCCCGTTCCATGATCTCGCCATCAGGTCCTAATCCAGGCACTTGTCATCTCCCGTCTGGATTACTGCAACTCGCTGTTGGCTGGGCTCCCTGCCTGTGCCATTAAACCCCTACAACTCATCCAGAATGCTGCAGCCCATCTGGTGTTCAACCTTCCCAAGTTCTCTCATGTCACCCCGCTCCTCCGCACACTCCACTGGCTTCCAGTTGAAGCTCGCATCTGCTACAAGACCATGGTGCTTGCCTACGGAGCTGTGAGGGGAACGGCACCTCCGTACCTTCAGGCTCTGATCAGTCCCTACACCCAAACGAGGGCATTGCGTTCATCAACCTCTGGCCTGCTGGCTCCCCTACCTCTGCGGAAGCACAGTTCCCGCTCAGCCCAGTCAAAACTGTTTTTGCTGCTCTGGCACCCCAATGGTGGAACAAGCTCCCTCACGATGCCAGGACAGCGGAGTCACTCACCACCTTCCGGAGACACTTGAAACCCCACCTCTTTAAGGAATACCTGGGATAGGATAAAGTAATCCTTCTACCCCCCCCAAAAAAAAAGAACTATTGTAAAGCGGTTGTCCCACTGGCTATCATAAGGTGAATGCACCAATTTGTAAGTCGCTCTGGATAAGAGTGTCTGCTAAATGACGAAAAATGTAAAATGTAAGTGTAACTTCACCACCTTTGAGTCAGATGCCAAAACACAAAACACGTGTACAAACAAATGTCCAAACATTTACGTTCATGTGTACTTTCTATTTGTCTTTGCTTCATATGTTCTAGTAACGTAAGTATTACTATAGCACTTACACTTGGGGAAGAAACGGGCCACCCACAAATCTATCGTTGCCCCCTTGTGCTGCAGGTCTGTAGATCAGGACCCTCAGAGGAAACTCCATTAGTGGCCACTTCATAAAAATCTACGTTGGTTCTAGAAATAATGGCATCTAACTGTAATGTATGAGCAGGGGAGCAGCTAATGAATTCAATCTCTTTCCAAGTCCATTTCTTAATTTTTCATTTTTTTCCGCCTGCTTGGCATTCTCCTCACTCGTTCAACGCTGACGGTTTGGAAAAGGAGTCAGAGGCAAAGTGGCGTCTCACTGAGATGTTATGATGGCAATGTAGGGAGAAAAAGATGGACAAAGAGAGATTTTCTTTCGCTCCATCTGTGGAGTGAATTTGATTAACATATAGAGCTCTCCCCAAGTGCACTAAATAGGTTGGGGATATCTGCTGCACTCAGTTGCAATATGCAAAGTTCCAATTAGTAAGACTTACAACGAGTGGATCTGGCAGTCTTCAAATGTTGTCTTTACTCAATTGCATTGCCTTGATTCCTTGCCCCCTCTCTCCTTGCCCCCTCTCTCCTTGTCCCCCCCATCCTTGCCCCATCTCTCCTTGCCCCCTCTCTCCTTGCCCCCTATCTCCTTAACCCCTCTTTCCTTGCCCCCTCTCTCCTTGCCCCCTCCATCCTTGCCCCCTCTCTCCTTGCCCCCTATCTCCTTGCCCTATCTCTCCTTGCACCCTCTCTCCTTGCCCCCTCCCTCCTTGCCCCCTCCCTCCTTGCCCCCTCTCTCCTTGCCCCCTCTCTCCTTGCCCCCTCTCTCCTTGCCCCATCTCTCCTTTCCTCTTTCTCAAAACCATTAGATCCATTTATGGACTTAAAGGACATTTTCACCCAAAAACTATCTTTTGGTATTTGTTTCATTATTCCCTTGTTGACATAGTCCCAAAATGTTTTGCTTGTCAGCAATCAAGTTTTCAAGATATGTAACTTTCAAAATACAGAAATCATCCATGAATGATGCATTTTACACCATATGATGCTACGTTTTGCATCATCATGTAAACTAACACTGTATAGCCTCAAAACATGGTTTAAACTATACTGTGGATCTCATGGATGGTCAGTCCTTGCATCCATAGCTCTGTCTATACATTTGAGAGTGGTTACATTTCTCCAGCCCCATCCCTCAGCTTTTTACTGAAACCGTGGCGGGGAGGATGCTTTGTTATTGTTGTCCACCACGATGAAATCGGGGAGGGGACTGTGGATCTGTCTCCGTACGTTTGTCCTTTCGTACATTCCTACGTTAGTCACACACGATTTCTCAGACAGCACTGGCCCAATTTTTGACAAAACTTGGGTGAATGATGGGTCTTGCCATAGAGATCCGTCATTTACAAAATTACACTGATTGGCCAGATGGTGGCGCTATAACAAGAGAATGCAAACTTTGAAAGGTCATGCCCATCTCCCCGTTTGACATAAAGTCATACAATTCGGTCCCTCTCCTCACAAGGAACACATTTGCATCAGGGACCCATAAGGTCCGCCATGATGGATTTTCCGCCATTTAGAATTTAGTGAAAACCACTTAAAAATGCTACTTTTCTGGCACCGCATGATTGGTCTGCACAAAACTTGATATGTGGCATCTATGGACAAAGGTCTCTCCAGTATTCTCCAGGCTAGGACCTAAAACAACATGGCCGCCGCTATTGACCAATAAACATTCACGTGGGCGTGGTCTGGCACATAAACGCATATATATATATATATAAGTCAAGGATATTCATATTGTAACACATGTTGCAAACACTGTCAAGGCTCAACATATTCAAGAACATTCATATCGACCACACGGTGGCGCCATAACGGGCAAATGTTTATATCTCTCTGATCTGTTTGACTTAGATTGATGGAATTTGGCACACATGCTCAGGGATATGAGTCTAGCTAACCCACACGATATCTCAGACACCACTGGCCCGATTCTGACGAAACTTGGGTGAATGATGTGTCTTGCCATAGAGATCCGTCATTTACAAGGGGGGCCCGATGCATCATTCGTCGGGGGACGACATGTTTACGGTTGCCTTGTTTTAAATGCTGATTACCACTTTAAAAGCTGCCTTTCAGGTTGTCTTCCTTCTGTCGAGGTTCAGCGCAGATCCAAATTCCAGCACCAAGCATCACCTACCTTTATAATATACCTTGTAATATGGTGCTTCCCCAAAGAATATCTGCTGAGACATTTTTATGTTGTTGGATGTACTTTTTTTTTTGTCTTCGACTTCTGTCGTTATGAAAGGGAAGTGTTGTTTTGTAACACAGAGAAAATAACCTTGCCTAGTATCCATATCAAAGGGGTTGGAAATAACTTATCGGAAACCTGTGGAAAGACAGAACATGTGTTGCTGTGTTTTTAGAGCCCCCCTGTACAGACACTTTCGAGAGAACGATTACTCCTGTTGTTGTTTTACCAAGTAGATAAACTGTCTTAAAAGACCCATAAAAACAGCCATAGAGTCCAGAATGTACGACAACAATGATCATTGGATCTATTTGGTCACCATAGAGGCCAAGCAATCAACACATTTATACTAGACACATTTAAACCAGTATCAGTCTCAGATTTTAACGAATTAACTTTGTTTGACATTGTAAACATATTTTATCTGAGTAACTTTAAGATGGCCATTCAATACATTGAACCTCTCTAGTTAAGAAAAAAAATGGAATCTTAAGTCAGGAGTCAACAACAAGAAACAGGAACATCATCAATGTAAACCCATATCTTTCATATCAGTGCTAGTGATGGGCTCATTGTTACCCAGAGGACTTTGCAAGGGGGCTTCCGGCAAGGTGCACGTTCTGTCCACATCTCTCTATTGTCTACGTCTCAAATGGCACCCCTATTCCCTATGTAGTGCACTACTTTTGACCAGGGACCATAGTTATTACACTAGGGAATAGGGCACCCTTGTGGTATATAAACTATGTCTTGACATCAGAGGATGTTCCCAAGGTGAGACTGGCTATGAATCAGACTGTAGAGTTTCTGTATTTATTCAGGTAAGTCATTGAGAACACGTTGTCTAACTATAAAGTCCAAAAGTTGTCACGCCCTGGCTCTGGGGACTCTTAAATGTTGAGCCAGGGTGTGAATTTGCTATGTTTAGTTTTTCTATGTTTTTGTTCTAGATCGGTTAGATCTATGTTGGCCAGGGGTGGTTCCCAATCAGAGGCAGCTGTAGCTCGTTGTCTCTGATTGGGAACCATACTTAGGCAGCCTGTTTTGCACTAGTCTTTGTGGGATCTTGCATCCGTAAAGGTTTGTTGTGTTATAACCTCAGGACTTCACGTATCGTTTCGTTTTGTTGTTTTGTGTCGTGTGTTGTGTACGAATAAAATGATGTACGCTTATCACGCTGCGCCTTGGTCCGTGTCTTCAGTCAACGAACGTGACAAAAGTTTTGGGTGGAGTTACAAAGTTGGCTGTTATAATGTAAATTTACTTTAAATCTGTGTGCCTGCATACTTCAAGACATGTCATACGAGGGTGCAGTGAAATACCCGATGGACTGGACAATGCACTTCTTGTCAATTATCTTGAGAAAAAAAAACGTATACTTAAAAACTGGAAATCAACCAATCCTCCATCGTTAAGACAATGGAAAAATCATATGCTTCATTATCTAAAATTTGAAAGAGCGTGGGCGACGGTGAGGACATGTGGTGGAGGGTAGTGCAGGCACTGGAGAGAGGGCTGAGAACAGGTGGGTCTGGGTAGGTGTGATGTCATTGATGTTTGTGTGCTTTCGTACGTGTATGTTTTTATTTTTTATTTTTTATGTAGATGTTTTTTTTATTTTTTTTGTACACATTATCTTTTGCTTTTATTTAATCAGGTAAGTTGTTGAGAAGACATTGGCACTGTCCAAATACCCTTTACACTGTCCAAATACCCATCCTAAATATTAGGCCGTTTGAGTATGTGAAAAAAGAAAGTTTAATAGTATGCAACATTTTGAAAATCAAGTATACTTTAAATGCCCGGATGTCATACTCATTTTGGCTTTGACAACAACTGATATGATGAGACACGGGAGGAGCTACCGGCGTCAACGAATAGCGGGAAACAACGCAATCATGCAATTATTTAAAAATGGAGTATGATTTAAATGCCAGGATGTTGTACTCTTCTTAGCTCTTCATCTAGTAGAATTAACACTTTTCCTTGGAAGTGGTGGGCTGCGAGTGATAGGCCCTAGTTCTCTTCAAGTAGCCAAACAACAAAACTAGGCTACTTAATTGGGAAGTTGCCGAATGACAAAGCTTTTGCGGTGGTGTTCAAATGTACACTGATCAAAAAATATAAACGCGTGAAATAAAATATCCCAGAAATTTTACATACGCACAACAAGCAAAAAGCTTATTTCTCTCAAATGTTGTGCACAAATTTGTTTACATCCCTGTTAGTGAGCATTTGTCCTTTGCCAAGATAATCCATCCACCTGACAGGTGTGGCATATCAAGAAGCTGATTAAACAGCATGATCATTACACAGGTGCACCTTGTGCTGGGGACAATAAAAGGCCACTCTAAAATGTGCAGTTTTGTCACACAACACAATGCCACAGATGTCTCAAGTTTTGAGGGAGTGTGCAATTGGCATGCTGACTGCAGGAATGTCCACCAGAGGTGTTGCCAGAGAATGTAATGTTCATTTCCCTACCATAAGCTGCCTCCAACGTCATTTTAGAGAATTTGTCAGTACGTCCAACCGGCCTCACAACCGCAGACCACGTGTAACCACACCAGCCCAGGACCTCCACATCCAGCTTTTTCACCTGCGGGATCGTCTGAGACCAGCCACCCAGACAGCTGATGAAACTGTGGGTTTGCACAGCCAAATAATGTCTGCACAAACTGTCAGAAACCGTCTCAGGGAAGCTCATCTGCATGCTCATTGTCCACACCAGGGTCTTGACCTGACTGCAGTTCGTCGTCGTAACAGACTTCATTGGGGAAATGCTCACCTTCGATGGCCACTGGCACGCTGAAGAAGTGAGCTCTACACAGATTAATCACGGTTTCAACTGTACCGGGCAGATGGCCGACAGCATGTATGGCGTCGTGTGGGCGAGTGGTTTGCTGATGTCAACGTTGTGAACAGAGTGCCCCATGGTGGCGGTTGGGTTATGGTATGGGCAGGCATAAGCTACGGACAACGAACACAATTGCATTTTATCGATGGCAATTTGAATGCACAGAGATACCGTGACGAGATCCTGAGGCCCATTGTCTTGCCATTCATCCCCCGCCATCACCTCATGTTTCAGCATGATAATGCACGGCCCCATGTCGCAAGGATCTGTCCACAATTCCTGGAAACTAAAAATGTCCCAGTTCTTTCATGGCCTGTACACTCACCAGACATGTCACCCATTGAGCATGTTCGGGATGCTCTGGATCGACGTGTACGACAACATGTTCCTGTTCCCTCCAATATCCAGCAACTTCGCACAGCCATTGAAGAGGAGTGGGACAACATTCCACAGGCAACAGCCTGATCAACTCTATGTGAAGGAGACGTGTCGCGCTGCTTGAGGCAAATGGTGGAAACACCAAATACTGACTGGTTTTCTGATCCACGTTTAGTTTAGAACATATGGATTATTTTAGTTGTGTATGGATCAAGCCTTAGCAGTCGGATCTCCTTCCCAATGATCAGTGCTTTAGTTTATTATGTTGCTGTCCAGTGGTTCCCCCGACTGTCCACGTTTTTCTGTGCAATAGCCTTTTGGACAACCTGACCAAATTAACATAGAAATGTGAGTTATAGATATGTCATTCTCATTGAAAGCAAGTCTAAGAAGTGGTAGATATGTTCTATGTGTGTTATTTCTACGCTTCCAGTTCTTAAGTTTAGTTTTTGCGTCTTTTACTTCCGGTTTTGTACACCAGCTTCAAACAGCTGAAAATACAATATATTTTTGGTTATGGAAAATATATTTTACAGAGGTTTAGATGGTACAATGATTCTCTATACTATACTTGCTTGTTTGGTCACATAAACTGAAATTAAGTGAACTTTTAGAATTTTAGCAACCAGGAAATGGCTTTTTCTGCATAGTGCACCTTTAATCAGGGAAGTCGTTGAGAACACATTATCTTTTGCCTGTATTTAATCAGGTAAGTCATTGAGAACACATTATCCTTTGCCTGTATTTAATCAGGTAAGTCATTGAGAACACATTATCTTTTGCCTGTATTTAATCAGGTATGTCAATGGGAACACATACTTTTTTGCAAAACGATTGTGTTGTTATGCATGTAGAGTAGTTGATGGCTTTGGTGACGGGTTCCCAATACTATTTAATGGCTTTGGTGACTGGTCCTAATACTATTTATTGGCTTTGGTGACTGGGTCATAATACTATTTAATGGCTTTGGTGACTGGTTCTAATACTATTTAATGGCTTTGGTGACTGGTTCCCAATACTATTTAATGGCTTTGGTGACTGGTTCATAATACTATTTAATGGCTTTGGTGACTGGTCCTAATACTATTTAATGGCTTTGGTGACTGGTACCTAATACTATTTAATGACTTTGGTGACTGGTTCTAATACTATTTAATGGCTTTGGTGACTGGTTCTAATACTATTTAATGGCTTTGGTGACTGGTTCTAATACTATTTAATGGCTTTGGTGACTGGTTCTAATACTATTTAATGGCTTTGGTGACTGGTTCTAATACTATTTAATGGCTTTGGTGACTGGTTCCTAATGCTATTTAATGACTTTGGTGACTGGTTCTAATACTATTTAATGGCTTTGGTGACTGGTTCTAATACTATTTAATGGCTTTGGTGACTGGTTCCTAATACTATTTAATGGCTTTGGTGACTGGTTCTAATACTATTTAATGGCTTTGGTGACTGGTTCTAATACTATTTAATGGCTTTGGTGACTGGTTCGAATACTATTTAATGGCTTTGGTGACTGGTTCGAATACTATTTAATGGCTTTGGTGACTGGTACCTAATACTATTTAATGGCTTTGGTGACTGGTTCTAATACTATTTAATGGCTTTGGTGACTGGTTCCCAATACTATGTAATGGCTTTGGTGACTGGTTCTAATACTATTTAATGGCTTTGGTGACAGGTTCTAATACTATTTAATGGCTTTGGTGACTGGTTCTAATACTATTTAATGGCTTTGGTGACTGGTACCTAATACTATTTAATGGCTTTGGTGACTGGTACCTAATACTATTTAATGGCTTTGGTGACTGGTTCTAATACTATTTAATGACTTTGGTGACTGGTTCCCAATACTATTTAATGGCTTTGGTGACTGGTTCTAATACTATTTAATGGCTTTGGTGACTGGTTCCTAATACTATTTAATGGCTTTGGTGACTGGTTCTAATACTATGTAATGGCTTTCGTGACTGGTTCTAATACTATTTAATGGCTTTGGTGACTGGTACCTAATACTATTTACATTTTACATTTTAGTCATTTAGCAGACGCTCTTATCCAGAGCGACTTACCGGTACATCCCTGCCGGCCATTCCCTCCCCTACCCTGGACGACGCTGGGCCAATTGTGCGCCGCCCCATGGGTCTCCCGGTCGCGGCCGGCTACGACAGAGCCTGGATTCGAACCAGGATCTCTAGTGGCACAGCTAGCACTGCAATGCAGTGCCTTAGACCACTGCGCCACTCGGGAGTTTAATGGCTTTGATGACTGGTTCTAATACTATTTAATGACTTTGGTGACTGGTTCCCAATACTATGTAATGGCTTTGGTGACTGGTCCTAATACTATTTAATGACTTTGGTGTCTGGTTCCCAATACTATGTAATGGCTTTGGTGACTGGTCCTAATACTATGTAATGGCTTTCTGTTTCGTATCCTGGCCTTTCTGAGTAAAGGCGTTCTGATTAATGAATTAATGAGAAATGTTTCCATTATTTGGCTTTCATCCACACACCAAGGGATTATTTAGCAACCGTCTTCAAAATTGTTAAAAGGTTTTAAAAACAAGTTTAATAGATGCAACAGTTGGACAATGGATGAAGATTCTCAGAACTTTTATAATTTGTTTTAATCCATAAAGATATTGACTGAATTATAGCACGTAAAACCATCTTACTGGCACGGACAACTAATGAATGGAGTTCAAGGATTTTGGTGGGAATTCAGTTATTCAATTTATTGTCAAATGTCACATTTTCTTCAAAGAACGCACTCATATACACATGTTATAATGATATCAGTTTTTTATTTGTATATTTTTTTTGTGTTAAAATCAAAAAAATAAGATGTGCTTAATTTGCATATATGAATAAATTAATATAAAGTGGTGGAACAGGGCTACTCTGTCCAGGTCTACCTGCGCTGTCTAGACTGCCTCATTAAGTACTGTTGTTGCCACACTCTCTTGCATAATTCAACAAGTGTGTCAATAGCAGGACACCCTCAGATAAAAAATCAACAAGCTTGGCTCTTGATTACACCTATACATACATACTCGTATGGCGGTCACATATGGCTCCCGTCTGGTGCAGTTGGTAGAGCATGGTGCTTGCAATGCCAGGGTTGTGGGTTCAATTCCCATGTGGGACAAGTATGACAAATATATGCACTCACTACTGTAAGTTGCTCCGGGTAACAGCGTCTGTGAAATGATTTAAATGTACTTCATTTTTGGAAGTTGCTTTCATTTCAGCGCGTCTCATTTCTAATTTCAACAGTTTAAAATGAACACCCCATCAAAATAAAGATATCTTTCTTCTCTTTGTGATGTAAGGGTCAAGAAGATGCATTAAATCCCTGAAGATGCTTTAGAGTTCTTTATAGATGCAACGGAAAGACAATGCATTCCATTGAGACCATTTCAGCCGTTACCGGGGTGTGTTTGACAGGACATTACAAACATCTCCGTGGTCGTAACGGTTAACGGGGAAAAAAAAACGACAGGCACAAGCAAGAGTATGAAAGAGTCGCAGGAGTAAAATGAAAGCATTTTACGTGGATTTTGCTTAAAGTTTATTACAAGGAGAGAACACCACGAAAGGATACTATTGGAGAATATTGGGACACAGGCAGCCAATGAATGGATAGAACCGTAGCCCCTACTTTAGGTTCCCTCATTTGAATACACTCTGTTGTTATTGGTTTTGTTGTTGTTGACTTCCGCCCAGCGGTTTCTTTTACAGTTTCACATGAAGTTAATCTAATCTTTCGTTTCTCTGGTAGACATCAGAGGTTGTATCCCAAATGGCACCCTATTCCCTACATAGTGCACTACATTTGACCAACCGCTGTTATGATTTAATGGATAAAAAGGGGTACCACTTTGCAGGATTGTATTCTAAACACCTCAATTGGATTAGTGTGTGTTATGGTAACAAGGGGACTGGGACCCTCCTCCCTCTCCTTTCTCTGTAAATTGGATTTGCCTCGACTTGACTTTTCTAATATGATTTGGGCATGTGTAATATTACATAAATACAAAAATAACGTTTGAAAAAAATATGAAAATCCTCTGCCAACATAATATAAAAAAAAAAAAGAAGGTGATTATTTTGGATTTCAAAAAAATCTACGTTTGATGTCCGAAAACCACTAATTGCTGAGTGTTCACAGGGAAGCCAGAGTTAAAGCTCATTCGATGACAGAATAGGGTTATTTATCAGGACTGACATGCGCCCCAAACGGCACCCTATTCCCTACATAGTGCACTACTTTAGACCAGAGCCCCTATTGGCCTTGGTCAAAAATAGTGCACTATATAGGAAATAGGGTGCTAGGGAAGCAGATTGATATTTGTCATAGGCACAGGCCTCTGGTTTGACCTCTACCGTTAACACACGTTCATCATCTCACTGACCTCTAGTTTGACCTCTACCATTATCACACGTTCATCATCTCACTGACCTCTAGTTTGACCTCTACCGTTAACACACGTTCATCATCTCACTGACCTCTAGTTTGACCTCTACCGTTAACACACGTTCATCATCTCACTGACCTCTAGTTTGACCTCTACCGTTAACACACGTTCATCATCTCACTGACCTCTAGTTTGACCTCTACCGTTAACACACGTTCATCATCTCACTGACCTCTAGTTTGACCTCTACCGTTAACACACGTTCAGATACTCATATGACATAATATGAACAATATGTTTTGTAACACTAATGGAATACATTACATGCCCACTTTTCACAGCTGAGATACTTTGTCTACTTTCTACTTGATACCACTCGTTCTACTTGATACCACTCTTCCTACTTGATACCACTCTTTCTACTTGATACCACTCTTTCTACTTGATACCACTCTTCCTACTTGATACCACTCTTTCTACTTGATACCACTCTTCCTACTTGATACCACTCTTTCTACTTGATACCACTCTTCCTACTTGATACCACTCTTTCTACTTGATACCACTCTTTCTACTTGATACCACTCTTCCTACTTGATACCACTCTTTCTACTTGATACCACTGTTTCTACTTGATACCACTCTTTTTACTTGATACCACTCTTTCTGACATCCATAATACAGTATGTCTGTAACTCTATCCTACCCTATCCTACCTTATCTTACCCTATCCTACCCTATCCTACCTTATCTTACCCTATCCTATCCTACCCTATCCTACCCTACCCTATCCTACCCTATCCTACCCTACCCTATCCTACCCTATCCTACCCTATCCTACCCTATCCTACCTTACCCTATCCCCACCATTCCTAGGTACCTAATATCTCTGTCCCCCCATTGCAAACCATCCTTGCTCTTCTCCCGTCCTCAACACAACCTGTGGTTTAGTTGCAGAACGTTATTGAGCGTTGCAGATAGAAATGCCATGAATAGAGCTGACATGATTTTTTTTGTTCTAAAAGGGGCATGTTTGTTCTAGATTAAAAAAAACATCTATCTGAACTCTACAAAACGTTTTGTCTTACTGAACGCACCCGTGGTTTCCTGCAGCGCAGCGGAGCTCCCCCTGACAGCCTGTCAGATTGTGTGACACTGACCTCTGCAGGTCAGTCTGACAGACCGCGTATTGGTCTGCTTGTAGATTAGTGCTTTCAGATAAAGTGGGTAGGCCTCTTTACTGATGGTTTTCTGGTCAGCGGAAGCCTCTCCAGAGTGTAACCGCTGCAGCGTTCAGAAAGATTGCAAAGAGAAACTGACGTGTTTGACGGATTATACTATACATTACACATTCCTTAGAAATATAAAATGTATGCAGATGTAAAATGCTGTTACTCAGTTAAAGATGTCCGTGATGATAAAGTGAGTGGCTCTCTTCAGTGGTGATCTATAGTCACTCAAAGCCTCGACTCTAGAATGCATCATAACCTCTCAAAGATAAGCCTCAGCCCATAACCACGGGAAGTAGTGTAGGGGTGGGTGTGAAGAAATGTGAAGCAAAAATTCTTTACAAACGCCTGCACTGTGCACTACTTTTTGATTTATTTTTAACGAAACGTATTTTTATTTCAATGTTTACCAGCGTTTGTAACTTGAGTCTGATAATTATCTGTACAAAACAGTTTATCTGATAATACTTGTGGAATATAAAAATACTTGCTTGATGTATGTGCTCCAGTTAATTGAAATACTTTGCAAATGCAACTTATTTCTATGTGAAAACTGAAATGGTCTCTTCATTCCTTTTCCATTTTAGTAGACGCTCTAATCCAGAGTAATTTACAGTAGTGAGTGCATACATTTTTACACTTTGTCGTATTGGTCCCCCCGTCAGAATCAAACCCACATCCCTAGCTTTGCAAGCACCACGCGCCACCAACTGAGCCACATCATCACAAACCGCTTGATGTCTCAATCACTGTATTGTTTTTCTTCATGGTGATGGAAAGTCTACAGGTACAAACCTAGATGACATTTTAGTCATTTAGCAGACGCTCTTATCCAGAGCGACTTACAGTTAGTGAGTGCATACATTTTTCATACTGGTCCCCCGTGGGAATCGAACCCACAACCCTGGCGTTGCAAGCGCCATGCTCTACCAACTGAGCTACACGGAACAGCCTATGTACAATACAGTAATGCACATTTACATTAAGTGGTTTGTAAGGATGGTAAATCAATACTGCACAAAAAGTGGGGTTTTTCCCATGTTATTTGATCAAGAAAAATATTGAATTTGATGTAGATGTTTTGTGTCTTTGCCCATAACTTTGCACCTTTTGATGTAAATGTTTGAGGACAGGGTTTTGTTCTTTCTGGATTCCATTAGAATGATAATCACAGAGAAAGGGACAGGGAAACAACTCTTACAGAAAGGGACAGGGCAACAACTCTTACAGAAAGGGACAGGGCAACAACTCATACAGAAAGGGACAGGGCAACAACTCTTACAGAAAGGGACAGGGCAACAACTCATACAGAAAGGGACAGGGCAACAACTCTTACAGAAAGGGACAGGGCAACAACTCTTACAGAAAGGGACAGGGCGACAACTCTTACAGAAAGGGACAGGGCAACAACTCATACAGAAAGGGACAGGGCAACAACTCTTACAGAAAGGGACAGGGCAACAACTCTTACAGAAAGGGACAGGGCAACAACTCTTACAGAAAGGGACAGGGCAACAACTCTTACAGAAAGGGACAGGGCAACAACTCATACAGAAAGGGACAGGGCAACAACTCTTACAGAAAGGGACAGGGCAACAACTCTTACAGAAAGGGACAGGGCGACAACTCTTACAGAAAGGGACAGGGCAACAACTCATACAGAAAGGGACAGGGCAACAACTCTTACAGAAAGGGACAGGGCAACAACTCTTACAGAAAGGGACAGGGCGACAACTCTTACAGAAAGGGACAGGGCGACAACTCTTACAGAAAGGGACAGGGCGACAACTCTTACAGAAAGGGACAGGGCAACAACTCTTACAGAAAGGGACAGGTCAACAACTCTTACAGAAAGGGACAGGGCAACAACTCTTACAGAAAGGGACAGGTCAACAACTCTTACAGAAAGGGACAGGGCAACAACTCTTACAGAAAGGGACAGGGCGACAACTCTTACAGAAAGGGACAGGTCAACAACTCTTACAGAAAGGGACAGGGCAACAACTCTTACAGAAAGGGACAGGGCGACAACTCTTACAGAAAGGGACAGGGCAACAACTCTTACAGAAAGGGACAGGGCGACAACTCTTACAGAAAGGGACAGGTCAACAACTCTTACAGAAAGGGACAGGGCAACAACTCTTACAGAAAGGGACAGGGCGACAACTCTTACAGAAAGGGACAGGGCGACAACTCTTACAGAAAGGGACAGGTCAACAACTCCTACAGAAAGGGACAGGGCAACAACTCTTACAGAAAGGGACAGGGCGACAACTCTTACAGAAAGGGACAGGTCAACAACTCCTACAGAAAGGGACAGGGCAACAACTCTTACAGAAAGGGACAGGGCGACAACTCTTACAGAAAGGGACAGGGCAACAACTCATACAGAAAGGGACAGGGCAACAACTCATACAGAAAGGGACAGGGCAACAACTCATACAGAAAGGGACGGGGCAACAACTCTTACAGAAAGGGACAGGGCAACAACTCTTACAGAAAGGGACAGGGCAACAACTCTTACAGAAAGGGACAGGGCGACAACTCTTACAGAAAGGGACAGGTCAACAACTCTTACAGAAAGGGACAGGGCAACAACTCTTACAGAAAGGGACAGGTCAACAACTCTTACAGAAAGGGACAGGGCAACAACTCGTACAATTCCAACTATTGAACCCTGCAAGATACTCTTCTTAAATATACAACTACTTTCTTTTGCCAAAGCTGAGATGCTGAATTTTTGTTTTGGCCTGCGCTACAGACCTCTATATCGGTCCACTAATACAGGACTAGTAAAGGCCCAGTGCACAACTTTTGTGAAAAAATATTTAGTTCATTAAAAAATATATATTATTGATTTTTTCTTCTGATTTTTCAGGGGGTGCTGCTCCGCTGGTGCCTGTCTGGAGTAATGCCTTTTATTGAGGGATAGCTAACGCTACATTCTGCTCTGCTGGTGCCTGTCTGGAGTACTGCCTCTTATTGAGGGATAGCTAACGCTACATTCTGCTCCGCTCCAGCCTGTCTGGAGTACTGCCTCTTATTGAGGGATAGCTAACGCTACATTCTGCTCCGCTGGTGCCTGTCTGGAGTACTGCCTCTTATTGAGGGATAGCTAACGCTACATTCTGCTCCGCTGGGGCCTGTCTGGAGTACTGCCTCTTATTGAGGGATAGCTAACGCTACATTCTGCTCCGCTGGTGCCTGTCTGGAGTACTGCCTCTTATTGAGGGATAGCTAACGCTACATTCTGCTCCGCTGGTGCCTGTCTGGAGTACTGCCTCTTATTGAGGGATAGCTAACGCTACATTCTGCTCCGCTGGGGCCTGTCTGGAGTACTGCCTCTTATTGAGGGATAGCTAACGCTACATTCTGCTCCGCTGGTGCCTGTCTGGAGTACTGCCTCTTATTGAGGGATAGCTAACGCTACATTCTGCTCCGCTCCAGCCTGTCTGGAGTACTGCCTCTTATTGAGGGATAGCTAACGCTACATTCTGCTCTGCTGGTGCCTGTCTGGAGTACTGCCTCTTATTGAGGGATAGCTAACGCTACATTCTGCTCCGCTGGTGTCTGTCTGGAGTACTGCCTCTTATTGAGGGATAGCTAACGCTACATTCTGCTCCGCTGGTGCCTGTCTGGAGTACTGCCTCTTATTGAGGGATAGCTAACGCTACATTCTGCTCCGCTGGTGCCTGTCTGGAGTACTGCCTCTTATTGAGGGATAGCTAACGCTACATTCTGCTCCGCTCCAGCCTGTCTGGAGTACTGCCTCTTATTGAGGGATAGCTAACGCTACATTCGCTCCGCTCCAGCCTGTCTGGAGTACTGCCTCTTATTGAGGGATAGCTAACGCTACATTCTGCTCCGCTGGTGCCTGTCTGGAGTACTGCCTCTTATTGAGGGATAGCTAACGCTACATTCTGCTCCGCTGGTGCCTGTCTGGAGTACTGCCTCTTATTGAGGGATAGCTAACGCTACATTCTGCTCCGCTGGTGCCTGTCTGGAGTACTGCCTCTTATTGAGGGATAGCTAACGCTACATTCTGCTCCGCTGGTGCCTGTCTGGAGTACTGCCTCTTATTGAGGGATAGCTAACGCTACATTCTGCTCCGCTCCAGCCTGTCTGGAGTACTGCCTCTTATTGAGGGATAGCTAACGCTACATTCTGCTCCGCTCCAGCCTGTCTGGAGTACTGCCTCTTATTGAGGGATAGCTAACGCTACATTCTGCTCCGCTCCAGCCTGTCTGGAGTACTGCCTCTTATTGAGGGATAGCTAACGCTACATTCTGCTCCGCTCCAGCCTGTCTGGAGTACTGCCTCTTATTGAGGGATAGCTAACGCTACATTCTGCTCCGCTGGGGCCTGTCTGGAGTACTGCCTCTTATTGAGGGATAGCTAACGCTACATTCTGCTCCGCTGGTGCCTGTCTGGAGTACTGCCTCTTATTGAGGGATAGCTAACGCTACATTCTGCTCCGCTGGTGCCTGTCTGGAGTACTGCCTCTTATTGAGGGATAGCTAACGCTACATCCCCTCCCACCGTGGTAGAGGAATGCAGCTCAGCGGTAGGACCTGCTCTCTGGGTGGTGGAGTCAGTCACCTGTCTTATCTCTGATCCACAACCCTCCATGTCCACAACCTATTAGAGCATCAGAACCTCTAACTGGACTGGACTATTAGAGCATCAGAACCTCTATCTGGACTGGACTATTAGAGCATCAGAACCTCTACCTGGACTGGACTATTAGAGCATCAGAACCTCTAACTGGACTGGACTATTAGAGCATCAGAACCTCTAACTGGACTGGACTATTAGAGCATCAGAACCTCTAACTGGACTGGACTATTAGAGCATCAGAACGTCTAACTGGACTGGACTATTAGAGCATCAGAACCTCTAACTGGACTGGACTATTAGAGCATCAAAACCTCTAACTGGACTGGACTATTAGAGCATCAGAACGTCTAACTGGACTGAACTATTAGAGCATCAGAACCTCTAACTGGACTGGACTATTAGAGCATCAGAACGTCTAACTGGACTGGACTATTAGAGCATCAGAACCTCTAACTGGACTGGACTATTAGAGCATCAGAACCTCTAACTGGACTGGACTATTAGAGCATCAGAACCTCTAACTGGACTGGACTATTAGAGCATCAGAACCTCTAACTGGACTTGACTATTAGAGAATCAGAACGTCTAACTGGACTGGACTATTAGAGCATCAGAACCTCTAACTGGACTGGACTATTAGAGCATCAGAACCTCTATCTGGACTTGACTATTAGAGCATCAAAACCTCTAACTGGACTGGACTATTAGAGCATCAGAACGTCTAACTGGACTGGACTATTAGAGCATCAGAACGTCTATCTGGACTGGACTATTAGAGCATCAGAACCTCTAACTGGACTGGACTATTAGAGCATCAGAACCTCTATCTGGACTGGACTATTAGAGCATCAAAACCTCTAACTGGACTGGACTATTAGAGCATCAGAACCTCTATCTGGACTGGACTATTAGAGCATCAGAACGTCTAACTGGACTGGACTATTAGAGCATCAGAACCTCTAACTGGACTGGACTATTAGAGCATCAAAACCTCTAACTGGACTGGACTATTAGAGCATCAGAACCTCTAACTGGACTGGACTATTAGAGCATCAAAACCTCTAACTGGACTGGACTATTAGAGCATCAGAACGTCTAACTGGACTGAACTATTAGAGCATCAGAACCTCTAACTGGACTGGACTATTAGAGCATCAGAACCTCTAACTGGACTGGACTATTAGAGCATCAGAACCTCTAACTGGACTGGACTATTAGAGCATCAGAACCTCTAACTGGACTGGACTATTAGAGCATCAGAACCTCTAACTGGACTGGACTATTAGAGCATCAGAACCTCTAACTGGACTGGACTATTAGAGCATCAGAACCTCTAACTGGACTGGACTATTAGAGCATCAGAACGTCTAACTGGACTGGACTATTAGAGCATCAGAACCTCTAACTGGACTGGACTATTAGAGCATCAGAACCTCTATCTGGACTGGACTATTAGAGCATCAGAACCTCTAACTGGACTGGACTATTAGAGCATCAGAACCTCTATCTGGACTGGACTATTAGAGCATCAAAACCTCTAACTGGACTGGACTATTAGAGCATCAGAACCTCTATCTGGACTGGACTATTAGAGCATCAGAACGTCTAACTGGACTGGACTATTAGAGCATCAGAACCTTTGACTGGACTGGACTATTAGAGCATCAGAACCTCTAATTGGACTGGACTCTGGAGTGCTTAGAAGAAGTTTGACAAGGGGCATTTGGAGACCACAGTCAAACATGAGAAGTTCAACAGGTCTGAAGACGCAAAAAGAAGGGACATTTACAGGAGCACCAAGGCCTAACTTTACCCATACACTACCAAGGTTTTACAGCTGACAGCTTTGACCTACTACAGTGGCTATGTTGGTTTACTGTATTTTAAACAACATGTTGCCTACTACATGTGTAGGTTGCTTTAGATTCGAACCATATGAAACAGAATGGTCTTCCTTTTAAATAGAGAGCAAAGGTTGACCCAACTGACAAAGCAGAGTGCACTCAGTAAATAGGACTGCTTAGTTACATTAAATATACCACCACTACATTTTTTGCTTGATTGAGAACTCGATAGTCTTCATTGTTATTTTAGTTGTCAAACTGTGTTTGAAGTGTGTAAATAAAATAATCTGTGAGTTCTGCGTGGTGACTCATTATGTGGTTTCCTGCTTGTCAGTTTCTAGTTACTGCTTATATTTATAGGTAATAAATAGTTGCATGATGGGAGTATCCATAATTAGCATGGGGGGGGGGTTGTTGTTAGGGTTGCTTGTCACAATCTGACAACCATCCCCATTGTAACCAGTAAGATGCTACCCATCCATCATTTACATCATTTAGCAGACGCTCTTATCCAGAGCGACTTACAGGAGCAATTAGGGTTAAGTGCTTTGCTCAAGGGCACATCGACACACTGCTATTAAATCAGCTAGTAAATACTGCTACAGCAGCACTGAGAGTCATTTTACCATGTAAGGCTTATTGTAAGCTCATGTCATATGGTTCTCAAAATTCACTTGAAGCAAGCTTAAATTAAATGAGCAATAATATACATCTTTATTGGTCAAATATCATAATTCAGGGGCCCTATAGCGTTGTATTAAAATGACTGTATAAAGGAGCAGAGGAGGCCAAAAATAGAGATATGCTCTGTGGGGTTCTCTCACAGTGGGGTTCTTCTCTCTTATAGAAGCCTTTTTTTCCATGAGGAACCAAGAGGAAGAGTAGGACGTAGGAAGGTCCGCGAGGTCCTGTCCCGACCGTGTCCATACCATAACCATCACCATGCCAAAACACTGTCGCACCCCACCCACACACCCACCCACCCACAGACCCACACACCCACCCACCCACCGACCCACACACCCACCCACCCACCCACCCACAGACCCACACACCCACCCACCCACCCACCCACCCACAGACCCACACACCCACCCACCCACCCAACCACCCACCCACCCACCTACCCACCCACTCGTCTCAGGATCAGTTTGTGTCTATCAGTCCCATGTCCTCATCTTGGTCAATCCATTGGCCTCTCATTTTGTCTCGTTGTCCATGTATCTTTATATGGCTTGACACAAGTCCTTAAAAGACAAGGGCCGACGTAAATCAGTGCAGTCAGATGCAGAAGTCTGTTTCCACTTCCAACTCCGTGAGGTTTCCATTGCCGTCCTCTTTTTTATTAATGAACCAGTCTCAGGGCTGAATCTCGTTCTGTGGTGTGAAGAAGTCATTGTGCTCTTTTCACACTACTGTGCCGACCAGAACCAAGCTGTCCTGGCTTGGAGATGTTCTTATCTTTTCACAGGGTCCTTTTCCTGGCTTGGAGATGTTCTTATCTTTTCACAGGGTCCTTTTCCTGGCTTGGAGATGTTCTTATCTTTTCACAGGGTCCTTTTCCTGGCTTGGAGATGTTCTTATCTTTTCACAGGGTCCTTTTTTTAGTATGGTTCCAGGCAGCAACTGTAGTATATTTGTGTTGAGTAACCAGGCCAAACTGGCCAGCTCACTACATCATAGCTTTGGCTCAATCAGGGCTGAATCTCGTACTGTGGACGTGTAGGGATGTAGAGATGTAATGTCCATGTATTCCTCAAGCATTACAACAACAACTTTAAAATGTTGACATTTGTCCCAAAACTTTTTTGACTTTGACATAAGCGTTGAATTGTGACTTTGAGTCCGACCTCAGGGCTGCATCTCGTACTGTCCCTCAGTGGCGATGAAGAAGTCATTGAGAGTTCCCTGCAGGTGTTCGAAGGTGGGCCGTTCCTCTGATCTCTCCTTCCAGCATGTCATCATGAGGTCATACAGCTCCGCAGGACAACCCTCTGGACAGGGCATCCTGTAACACTTGTCCAGGTTACGGATCACATCAGGGTTTGTCATACCTGGTGGAGGAGGGAGGGAGGGGAGGGGAGGGAGGGAGGGAGAGGGAAAGAGAGAGTTGGGCAGGGTTACAAGAGAGAGAATGGGAGAGGGAGAGAGGGAGGGAGAGGGGGGAGTTAAGAGAGAGAGAGGATATTCCTCCTGCCCAGGTCTGGTCTAGTGATGTTGCTGATGACTCCAGACCACCGCTGGCGACGAGGGTTTGAGCCCTGTCTCTGGCATTCCTGTCTGTGGTTTGAGCCCTGTCTCTGGCATTCCTGTCTGTGGTTTGAGCCCTGTCTCTGGCATTCCTGTCTGTGGTTTGAGCCCTGTCTCTGGCATTCCTGTCTGTGGTTTGAGCCCTGTCTCTGGCATTCCTGTCTGTGGTTTGAGCCCTGTTTCTGCCATTCCTGTCTGTGTTTTGAGCCCTGTCTCTGCCATTCCTGTCTGTGGTTTGAGCCCTGTCTCTGCCATTCCTGTCTGTGGTTTGAGCCCTGTCTCTGCCATTCCTGTCTGTGGTTTGAGCCCTGTCTCTGGCATTCCTGTCTGTGGTTTGAGCCCTGTCTCTGCCATTCCTGTCTGTGGTTTGAGCCCTGTCTCTGCCATTCCTGTCTGTGGTTTGAGCCCTGTCTCTGCCATTCCTGTCTGTGGTTTGAGCCCTGTCTCTGGCATTCCTGTCTGTGGTTTGAGCCCTGTCTCTGCCATTCCTGTCTGTGGTTTGAGCCCTGTCTCTGCCATTCCTGTCTGTGGTTTGAGCCCTGTCTCTGGCATTCCTGTCTGTGGTTTGAGCCCTGTCTCTGGCATTCCTGTCTGTGGTTTGAGCCCTGTCTCTGGCATTCCTGTCTGTGGTTTGAGCCCTGTCTCTGGCATTCCTGTCTGTGGTTTGAGCCCTGTCTCTGGCATTCCTGTCTGTGGTTTGAGCCCTGTCTCTGCCATTCCTGTCTGTGGTTTGAGCCCTGTCTCTGCCATTCCTGTCTGTGGTTTGAGCCCTGTCTCTGGCATTCCTGTCTGTGGTTTGAGCCCTGTCTCTGCCATTCCTGTCTGTGGTTTGAGCACTGTCTCTGCCATTCCTGTCTGTGGTTTGAGCCCTGTCTCTGGCATTCCTGTCTGTGGTTTGAGCCCTGTCTCTGGCATTCCTGTCTGTGGTTTGAGCCCTGTCTCTGGCATTCCTGTCTGTGGTTTGAGCCCTGTTTCTGCCATTCCTGTCTGTGGTTTGAGCCCTGTCTCTGGCATTCCTGTCTGTGGTTTGAGCCCTGTCTCTGGCATTCCTGTCTGTGGTTTGAGCCCTGTCTCTGCCATTCCTGTCTGTGGTTTGAGCCCTGTCTCTGCCATTCCTGTCTGTGGTTTGAGCCCTGTCTCTGCCATTCCTGTCTGTGGTTTGAGCCCTGTCTCTGGCATTCCTGTCTGTGGTTTGAGCCCTGTCTCTGGCATTCCTGTCTGTGGTTTGAGCCCTGTCTCTGCCATTCCTGTCTGTGGTTTGAGCCCTGTCTCTGCCATTCCTGTCTGTGGTTTGAGCCCTGTCTCTGCCATTCCTGTCTGTGGTTTGAGCCCTGTCTCTGGCATTCCTGTCTGTGGTTTGAGCCCTGTCTCTGGCATTCCTGTCTGTGGTTTGAGCCCTGTCTCTGGCATTCCTGTCTGTGGTTTGAGCCCTGTCTCTGGCATTCCTGTCTGTGGTTTGAGCCCTGTCTCTGCCATTCCTGTCTGTGGTTTGAGCCCTGTCTCTGGCATTCCTGTCTGTGGTTTGAGCCCTGTCTCTGGCATTCCTGTCTGTGGTTTGAGCCCTGTCTCTGCCATTCCTGTCTGTGGTTTGAGCCCTGTCTCTGCCATTCCTGTCTGTGGTTTGAGCCCTGTCTCTGCCATTCCTGTCTGTGGTTTGAGCCCTGTCTCTGGCATTCCTGTCTGTGGTTTGAGCCCTGTCTCTGGCATTCCTGTCTGTGGTTTGAGCCCTGTCTCTGCCATTCCTGTCTGTGGTTTGAGCCCTGTCTCTGCCATTCCTGTCTGTGGTTTGAGCCCTGTCTCTGCCATTCCTGTCTGTGGTTTGAGCCCTGTCTCTGCCATTCCTGTCTGTGGTTTGAGCCCTGTCTCTGGCATTCCTGTCTGTGGTTTGAGCCCTGTCTCTGCCATTCCTGTCTGTGGTTTGAGCCCTGTCTCTGCCCCTCTTCTATCTCTCTCCCTCTCTATCTCTCTCCCTCTCTATCTCTCTCCCTCTCTACTTTCCTCAATGTTCTTTCGATTGGAATTCCAATTTCTTTTAAAAAAAGACATTATTCCTGTAAGCAATGTTTTTACCTGGATAGGGAATTCTTCCATAGGTGACTATCTCAGTCAGCAGGATGCCGAAAGACCAGACGTCTGACTTTATACTGAACGTCCCAAAGTTGATAGCCTCCGGAGCTGTCCACTTAATGGGAAACTTAGCACCTGATGTGTGTGAGAGAGAGAGAGAGAGAGAGAGAGAGAGAGAGAGAGAGAGAGAGAGAGAGAGAGAGAGAGAGAGAGAGAGAGAGAGAGAGAGAGAGAGAGAGAGAGAGAGAGAGAGAGAGAGAGAGAGAGAGAGAGAGAGAGATGAACTTTGATGTGATCCATAACCTGGACAGGTGTTACAGGTTGTAAATACAACCCATATTTATGTTTATTTATTTTCCCATTTGTACTTGAACTATTTGCACATCGTTACAACACTGTATATAGACATAATATGACATTTCAAATGTCTTTATTCTTTTGGAACTTCTGAGTGTAATGTTTACTGTTAATATTATATTGTTTATTTCACTTTTGTTTACTATCTACTTCACTTGCTTTGGTAATGTTAACATACGTTTCCCATGCCAATAAAGCCCTTAAATTGAAATTGAATTGAGAGCGAGAGAGAGAAAGAGCGAGAGAGAGATTGAGAGAGAAGTTTGGAAATGTGCTGTGTTAAATGAATCATCAATCCATTTCTTAAGCAATAATGTTATTTTCTCAAAGTGGAAAATGATACACATTTAGAACGGAACCACAGATAAGCTTCAACAGCGATTAATTTTAGTTTTGAGATAAGCAAAGGCGTAGACCACAAAGCAGGATAGATTAGTTAGCCAGCTAACTTGCCTAAATATTCTAATATTCTGAAATAACTTTTTATTTTGGGGAAAGATCAACTTGAAATGGGCACGGTCTAATTGACTCAACAACCAAAAACACATATCTAAGTTTAGATGTCTTAATGAACCAGAACATCTATAGTTATTTCTGGTTGCTTATCAAAGTTAGCTGGCTAACTCACTGATCCTGTGCTGTAGTATACCTGTCTGTTCTCACTAGTTCTCAATCAACAACAATCAGTTTACAGTCAGACACTTTGGAATATTTGCATCTAATTAGTTACATTTTTCTTGTGCCATTTCTGTGACTATTTATCTGAACCAGAATGCTTACACCTCCCAGTAATGACCTACGCTATCATCTAAGGCCGGGATTCAATCTGATCGCGCTTTGTTGACAATGTTTTAAAGGCAACGTTCCTGCATTCACGACACCGCAGTCACGGTAAACGCTGCGGTACGTCGGCTCAACCGGAAATTACCTTTAAATGGCACATTGTTGATAAAGTGCGATCGGATTGAATTCCGGCCAGTGTTGTCATCTAAGTTATTAGTTGTCTTGGAAACTAAGAGCCGTGTTACTTCCCACCACTAGGCTACACGTGTTACTGAAATGTAAACTGACGTACTTACTACATCTCGATAGTTGCCCCCCTTGAAGCAGGGCACCATAAACATAATTGTCTCATTGAGCCAACACTCCTACAGTATAAATGGAAATGTATAGAAGATTTTGCTAATATTTTAGACTTGTTTTATTGCGTTTTTACCTGAAATTGCAGTCACAGCCTGTTACATTCTGAAATTGTCGTTAGTAGCTGCCGGCTGCACTGAGCCACGCGAAACTAAGGAAGCTCATTCCCACCACCAAAAACATGTACAATTTAGATCATACAAATAGGATATGTACTTTCATTTGTAACATTGTGTGGTGATTTCAGAGGTGGCACCACAGGTCCCAGAGTGTGTGTGTGTGGGGGGGGGGGGGGGGGGGGAGGGATTGTTTTCCTGGGGCCCAGAGTTTTTCTTGATCTGGTAGTAGGCTAACCTAACCAACTCCGGACCCTTATTGTAGCATATGACCAGGCAGGTCGTTCAAGATTGATGTCGAAATTGGACGTCTATCCATGTCCTGAGGACGTCAGGAAATGCCTTCAAAACCGGCCACTAGGGGCAACAGTGACCCCAATTACCATCAAGTAGGCTGGGTTTTATTAGGGCATTGTGGACGGGGATGGTGGATCAACATATTCCCATGACTCTGCATCAGAAGGTTGCGTGTTTGATCCCAGTGGTGGACACTGGTTTTGTATTTTTTATTTTAACCCTGTCCCAAACCTTAACCCTTACCATAACCATTTGGAATGAATGCCTAAACTTCACAGACTCTGTGGCTGTGTTATCTAGTGGGAACCCATTAGCACAGCAGGCTCTGGTGCCTTCTTCCCGTGGGCTCAAAATGAAAGAGAAAATCCTACCTGCTCGCTCTAATTCTGTAGAACCTCGTCTGTTCTCCTTTTTGTTTTGTCAACTTTTCGGCACGTTCTCTGTGAAGTAAGCTAAGGGAGTTTTGTAACTTTTTCCACCTAGGCTTGGTGCCATCTGGAATCTATCTATTTAGGATTTTTCTCACTATAGCTGTTGGATTTTCCCTGACCATCTGATGGGCCGCAGCCATCAATCTGTAAGTCTCTGCTCTTTTGATCTGTGGTTTTGTTTTAGTTGTGTTGTGTTAGTTGTGTTCTAGCAGGTCTCCAGTAGTTGGGCTCTAGCATGCCGACCGTAACCATGGTGGTTGGCAGGGACGGCTTGTTCAATAGGGCGATATGGGCGACGCACTGCCAAACGGGAAAAGGAAGGGATTTTTTTTCTAATCAATTATATCACGGCAACAGCAGTTATCAGTGTTCACGTCTGATCTGCCAGCCACTAAATGTCAAATCAGGCTAAAGTCGTGCTTCAAATGGCCCCGCCCGTTTTTGGGGCGATTTCAGTCAAGTTGAAAATCGCCCAGAAGTCTCTCATAGCCTGTCATGTAAAATCTATTTTTTTCACATTTCAAAGCTTTCAATACATTCTCTATGGGTGTCTGTGGGCTTGCACTTACGCGCTTTCGTCATACGTGACGTAACGTTGAACGTAACTAAGACAATGGCGGCTAGAAGCGTCTCTGTTGCGACCTGCAGTACAGTGGATTTCCAGTGGTTGGTTTTGGACTGATCTTGTTGATCGTGTACATACCCGCTACGAACGGACTAAATAATGAAAACGCTGCTGGCAGCTGAATCCCAATACAGCTGGGAGACTTGGCTGGATGAGTCCCGGACAGAGAAGTGGAGCCGGCCACCTTCACCCTGGTCAGAGCGGACCGCGATCCTGGTAAGAGAGCGACTCTGTACCCCGACATTGAACTGCTTTCTGTGTCATTGCGACCTTACTATCAATTCAATTCAATTTAAGGGCTTTATTGGCATGGGAAACGTGTGTTAACATTGCCAAAGCAAGGGAAGTAGATAGTAAACAAAAGTGAAATAAACAATAAATATTAACAGTAAACATTACACTCAGAAGTTTCAAAAGAATAAAGACATTTCAAATGTCATATTATGTATATATACAGTGTTGTTACAATGTGCAAATAGTTAAAGTACAAATGGGAAAATAAATAAACATAAATATGGGTTGTATTTACAATGGTGTTTGTTCTTCACTGGTTGCCCTTTTCTTGTGGCAACAGGTCACAAATATTGCAGCTGTGATGGCACACTGTGGTTTTTCACCCAGTAGATAAGGGAGTTTATCAAAATTGGGTTTGTTTTCGAATTCTTTGTGGATCGCTGTAATCTGAGGGAAATATGTGTCTCTAATATGGTCATACATTTGGCAGGAGGTTAGGAAGTGCAGCTCAGTTTCCACCTCATTTTGTGGGCAGTGTGCACATAGCCTGTCTTCTCTTGAGAGCCAGGTCTGCCTACGGCGGCCTTTCTCAATAGCAAGGCTATGGTCACTGAGTCTGTACATAGTCAAAGCTTTCATTAAGTTTGGGTCAGTCACAGTGGTCAGGTATTCTGCCACTGTGTACTCTCTGTTTAGGGCCAAATAGCATTCTAGTTTGCTCTGTTTTTTTGTTTGTTCTTTCCAATGTGTCAAGTAATTCTCTTTTTGTTTTCTCATGATTTGGTTGGGTCTAATTGTGTTGTTGTTGTTGTTGTTGTTGTTGTCCTGGGGCTGTGTGGGGTCTGTTTGTGTTTGTGAACAGAGGCCCAGGACAAGCTTACTTAGGGGACTCTTCTCCAAGTTCATCTCTCTGTAGGTGATGGCTTTGTTATGGAAGGTTTGGGAATCGCTTCCTTTTAAGTGGTTACTATCTGCCCCGTGAGTTCCCCCAATTGTTTGTTACCGTTGTGTACTGTTGATAATCACAAGTTTACTGGAGAACTGAGACCAAGTAGAGACTTTGGACAGGGTGGATATGGTATAATAAAGGCAGTTTATTCAGAGGTAAAGATATCTGGAATCGCGTGCACGGACTCGTGCACGTGTGTAGGTCACCTAAATCATCAGAAAAATTGCCCCTCCTGAGAATTTTTTCAGGAGCCGCCACTGGTGGTTGGTTAGGCTGGCTAGGCTAATAACTAGTTGGCTAAATAGCTAACATTAGCTGGCTGGCTAGCTTGCTGGCTAGGATAACTGCATATAGCTAACATTATTTGATAACTGGTTAGATGGTGTTATGTATCTCCAAAACTTTGGTTTAATTTACTTCGGAAAGTATTCACACCCCTTGACTTTTTCCACATTTTGTTGTGTTACAGCCTGAATTTTAAATTGATTAAATTGATATTGTTTATTTCACTTTTGTTTATTATATATTTCACTTGCTTTGGCAATGTTAACATATGTTTCCCATCCCAATAAAGCCCTTAAATTGAATTGAATTGAGAGAGAGAGCGAGAGAGAGCGAGAGAGCGAGAGAGAGAGAGAGAGAGAGAGAGAGAGAGAAAGAGGGAGAGAGAGAGAGAGAGAGAGAATTTAGGAAATTTGCTGTGTTAAATGAATCATCAATCCATATCACAAGTGTAGTGTATTAAGATTATGACTTTCTTAATGGAACCAGAGGGGATGTTTATGTTAGTTCAAAAGTAGCCATTTGTAGGGTGACGCCCCAGGGGAGACAGGTGATTGGACAGCAGAGGGAGCAACCCATATTTTTGCATTGTTTATAAGTATATGCTGGAGGAAGAAGAGGTTAGAGCAGCCATTGCAATCTGGGACGTTGCTCTCCGGGTGATCTTGACACCTGTAACTCATGCTGAAAGCTTGTGATATGAATAAACTTATGATCAAGGTTCAGTATGAGCGGACTCCTTTGTTTATCAGCAATGACTAGCAACTTTTACTCGATACCACACAAGCAATAATGTTATTTTCTCACAGTGGAAAATGATACACATTTAGAACGGAAACACAGATAAGCTTCATTGCATCAGTGATTAATTTAGTTTCGAGATAAGCAAAGGGGTAGACTGCAAAGCAGGCTAGATGAGTTAGCCAGCTAACTGAAATAACTTTTTATTTTGGGGAAAGATAAACTTGAAATGGGCACGGTCTAATTGACTCAACAACCAAAAACACATATCTAAGTTTAGATGTCTTAATGAACCAGAAAATCTATAGTTATTTCTGGTTGCTTATCAAAGTTAGCTGGCTAACTCACTGATCCTGCGCTGTAGTATACCTGTCTGTTCTCAAGGGTGTGAATACTTACATAAATTAGATATCTGTATTTCATTTTCAAAAAATGTGCAAAAATGTCTAAAAACATGTTTTCACTTTGTCATTATGGGTGATACATTTTTTTTTTTTACTCAGGCTGTAACACAACAAAATGTGTAATAAGTCAAGGGGTATGAATACTTTCTGAAATCACTGTAGCTGTAAGCTAGTTGTTGATAGCAACTGGCTGACTAATTCAGTGCTAAAATAACTTTAGCAGGCTAGTAAGGCTAACGTTAGCATGCTAGTTGGCTAACATTAGCAGGCTAGTTGGCTAGCAACCATGCAAGTTGATCTGTATTTGCTTTGTAAGTTGGCCAAACATTTTATCGAAACCAGTAGTCATGAGTGCAAACGATCTGGTTTAGTTTGAAGTTATGCATTTGAAGTTATTCAAGTTGGAGTTTACATTATAGGGTCCTCCATATTACATCACGCCCCGGAAAAACATTTTCCACATGACTTCAGCATTCTTCAGAATTCTTGATCGACTTCATGTAATAGAAAAGTGAGGTGTAACACCTACCACCTGGAACTTTGCACGTGAGGTGCGACAGGGACTTTTCATGCATATACTAATGCAAATCCATATGTTACACGTGGTTACGTTTACGCTACCTACCCTTTAACCGGCAGGTAGCTTAGTGGTTAAGAGCGTTGTGCCAGTAACCGAAAGGTCGCTGGTTCTAATCCCTGAGCCAACTAGGTGAAAAATCTGTCGATGTGCCCTTGAGCAAGGCACTTAACCCTAATTGCTCCTGTAAGTCGCTCTGGATAAGAGCGTCTGCTAAATAATGTAAATGTAAACCCTTAACTTTTAACCTTTAACCATTCGGAATGAGTGTCTAAACATGACCCTTAACTTAGAAATGGGACGATGCAGCAGCAGGAGCAACAAAAACACTTTGAAATCTGACGTTTGGAGCAACTTCGAAATCTGACGATTGTAGCAACTTCGAAATCTGACGATTGGAGCAACTTCGAAATCTGACGATTGGAGCAACTTCGAAATCTGACGTTTGGAGCAACTTCGAAATTTGACGTTTAGAGAAGGTGGATGTACCTCTAATTCTAGAATGATGACTGTGAGAGCTTGCAGTAAAAAATCAGCTGTAAAAAAAAACGGTTTTATATGGGCTATGATGGGACCAGATAATTTTTCTAATCAGGTCGTATGTTGTTGTTTTTTAACTCCTGGAAAAACTCCTGGCCCTAAGGAGGATGAAAACATTAAAACCCTTTACACTGACAAATAAATAACAACTGCTATTGGACCAAACCTAACAGGGCTGAGCTAGCTGTATGCAGGGTTGCAGGGTCTGTAATTTAAAGATACTCAGGCAGTATGTCATCACTATTGTGTTGATTGATTAATTCCAGTCAATCAGTTTGGATTAAAAAGGCCCAGGTAGTCTAACCACCTGAAGTGTGAGTATAAAACCACATTTGATCACATTCACATTTTCTCAGAACACAAATAAATGGGCCTATTTTAGGCCATAAAAAACATGACGCTGAGTTTACAGATGGGATCAAGATGGGATCAAGATGGGATCAGGTGGGATCAGATGGGATCACCGGCAGCTGTGGTTGTTAACAGTAGACTTCAGTTGATCAGACTGAAGCACAGACTAATTGTGCATGTTGGCAAATCTTTTTTTATTATTATTTTTTTGCTGGTTGGTATGAGCTCCCATATAAAACAGCCCATTGTGGTGAATTCACTTACACCCACTTTTTCAGTCGCAATTTTGCTTTTCCTACATGTAATGATTGATAAAAATGAAGCCTGGTTTGTTGTAATGTTTAAGGTAGGCGTACTGTACTGTTATGTTCGCATGAGAGGGTTAATCATTCAAGGCTAGTGCTACTTGAGGAAGACATGCCGTTAGCAACTCTGTGCTTTTGTCTTGAAGCTAAAATTGCTGTATTATTCAACGGTGTAATATGGTTTGGTTGCATTATTCACTATTGTAATATGTTTTAGAAGAAACGTTTCTGTCATTGTCTAATAGTTTGTGGTTCTTTCTGGCTAGTGGCTACTGTGATATTTACGGTTAATTTGAGCTGCGGACGAAGAGCGTCGCGTTGCAACGAAAGGTAAGACAAGGATGTGAATTGAAAAGCAGAATTCTCTTCCGCCATCCGGCACCTCTCCTTCATATCTCGTAGAGGGAATATGGCCTAAAGTTTTGTTTTTCACAGGCAGACCATTTCTGATCTTTTGCCAGTAATTGGTCTTTTGACCAATCAGATCAGATCCTTTGCCTATAATTGGCCAAAAGATCAGAATTGGGCTGCCTGTATAAACGCTGCCTAATAGTCGTACCTTCCTGTGCTGTGTACTCGGTTTCTATGATTCTGGCCAGGCCAAAGTCTGCTATCTTGCAGTGGAGAGTCTCATTGACCAGAATGTTGGCAGCTCGCAGGTCTCTGTGGATATAGTTCTTCTTCTCAATGTAGGCCATACCTTCAGCTATCTAGTATATGAGAGAGAAAGAGAGAGAGAGAGAGGGAGAGAGAGAGGAGAGAGAGGAGAGAGAGGAGAGAGAGAGAGAGAGAGAGGAGAGAGAGAGAGAGAGAGAGAGAGAGAGAGGAGAGAGAGAGAGAGAGAGAGAGGAGAGAGAGAGAGAGAAGAGAGAGAGAGAGAGAGAGAGAGAGAGAGAGAGAGAGAGAGATCAGTTAGACATTTCTAGACAGTCATTTTTACAAAAAGCTTGCTGAGTTCTAAGTTAGATCAAATAGAATCATTCTGATTGACCCAAATGATTGCTAAAAACACAGAGCCTCGTGTAGGCTTGACACATGCATCACCGGATGTCAGACCATTTCAACACTGTTACTTATTTTGTTCCTATGCAGTCTTAAGAGTGTATCTCCCCACAACGCCCCTTCACTCCATTCTGGTAAGACCTCGGGGTACAGGGTGATACTGGCACAGTCATGTGTGTCCCAAAATGGCACCCTATCCCTTATATAGTGCACTACTTTTGACCAGGGCCCAGGGTCAAAAGTAGCGCACAACATAGTAAAAAAGGATGCCATTAGGAACGCAACCCCTTGACACAGTAAAGTGGGTTTAGACAGGATATGTCCTCTCAAAGGAAGTGACACGTGTGGTCTCAGGGGGGCGCATGCCACGGTGGCTGGAAGAAGAAAAAAAATCACTTGACTTCCTGTCCGGATGTTAATGATGGAGGCAGCAGGGTGGGGCTGGAAGACCCAGCAGTACACAACCAGCTCTTCTTAGCCCGCCGCAGGAACCACCTCATTTTACACACTAGCGAGCTAGATCTGACACTTTCCACATACTTGTGCAGCAACAAAAAAAAAAAAAAGAAGAAGAAGCCTGCTTTTAAAACGTGTGGTGCGATGGACTATAAATAGTTGAGTTCTTTGAAATGTTTAGTTTTGTTTCCTCAACTGGTGAACAACTCAGTAGCTGCCTCCCAAATGACACTTTATTCCCTACCTAGTGCACTGCCCATAGGGGCTATGGTCAAAAGTAGTGCACTATATAGAAATAGGGTGCCATTTGGGACACAAGATAAGTAGTGCATACGGTATTCAGAGAGAGAGGAAAACAAGCGTTTACATGTCTAGCGTTTCGGCTCAGGGATTTGAAGCTCTTCAAATTGCCAACAGCCAACTGTTTGGCAAAGAGCTGGCCATCTTTCAGCATTTTAAATCAAGACATGGTTTTAGGAGATTGAATATAGGCGAATAGCAGTTGGCATATGATACTGGTCAAATGCCAAACATAATATAATATACATCTTAGAGAAGAACACTGAATACACAATCTACCAGATCACGTTTTCAATTTCTTCTGGGCATTTTTTATTTTAATTTTTTACATTTGACTCCTACAATGAAGTCAATTTAGAAGAATGACTTGTGTGAGGTCCCACCTGGGCTGACATGTCTATCAGCTTGGGGAGCTTCAACTTCTTGCCCTCGTCTGTTTTTAGGAAATCCAACAGGCTTCCTATAGATGAGAAAACATGAAGCACCAAAAACCCATTAGAACTGTAGCACTTTACTTCACAGTAACATAAATATCTAGGTACTATCTATCTAGGTTACCCGAATGCAGAAACCCTAACCCATTGTTACCACATAATGTACATTTCTACAAAAAAAATACCAGGTTAATACCAGCTAAGTACCAATGGAAAGACCATAAAAGAAAGTGTAACCCATTTTCTTAATAACATTTCCTGCAACGCCTAAAGCATACAGCGGTGTCCTTCCCGTTGAGATCTTATAATTTACTAGAATGGCCGATAATGGTAGCCATCTTGGTCAGGAATAAATTGCAATAGGTCGTTATCAATAAAAACGTAACAATAAGCTGCGTTCCATTTGCCTTCTGGGGGGGCAAGGAGACGTCCACCTCCACTAAAATCATTGACAACTGCCGTTTTCAAGGGATTGCAAATAATAAGCCATTTAGCAGACGCTTTTATCCAAAGCGACTTACAGTCACGTGCGCATACATTTTTACGTATGGGTGGTCCCGGGGATCGAACCCACTACCCTGGGCGTTACAAGCGCCATGCTCTACCAGCTGAGCTACAGAGGACCAACAGTAAATGTTACCATTATTTGGTTGTAATATCGTCACCTCTCGAAGAGCATAGTCAGACCTATTCATTTCTGATTCTTCCTTGCGAAACTATTGCACACATTTATCTCTATCGTCAGAGTTGCATGCTTTTCGTGATCAGTTGATCAGATTTCTTGGCGGCTAATATCTCGTTAATATTGGCCGCCATTTAATTGGGCATTTAAGTGATATAAAGTTAAAGTACCTGACAAGTATGACCTTATGGTTTAGGCCTTTGTGGGCTCTGCCTGTCAAGTAGCATGTTGGCTAAGTTAGCTGATAATGTTTACTTTGCAATCTACTGGTAGCTAGAAATGTTGTACAGTTGGCTAAACATTTGGTGGTAAGTAATGTACTTTTTTTTTTCTCCAACCAACATAGCTACCTAGGTTAGCTAACGTTATCCCTTTTCCAACAGAGCTACCTAGGTTAGCTAACGTTATCCCTTTTCCAACAGAGCTACCTAGGTCAGCTAACGTTATCCCTTTTCCAACAGAGCTACCTAGGTTAGCTAACGTTATCCCTTTTCCAACATAGCTACCTAGGTTAGCTAACGTTATCCCTTTTCCAACATAGCTACCTAGGTTAGCTAACGTTATCCCTTTTCCAACATAGCTACCTACGTTAGCTAACGTTATCCCTTTTCCAACAGAGCTACCCAGGTTAGCTAACGTTATCCCTTTTCCAACATTGTTTTTTAGAGCGTTTTAATCGTGATTGCTGCTGATCAGACATGAGAGGCTACATTGATTGATGGACCACGTCAAATTGGCTAGCTAGCTAGCTAATGACAGATCACGCCATTAATAGTATTTAATTAGCTAACGTTCAATGGGATAAACTAGATGCCTATATCCAAAAATTGTTTGATTTGCTTGCCATCTATAGTAGTGATGACAGTTGTCAGTAAAAATAGGCTAGTGTCAATTATTTCCAAAAAAGCATAATCTCCGATGAAGCAAGCCAAATGACACAAGTTGTTTGCTTAGCTAGCTAGCTACATACCAAATGGATAGGTTATTATAACTGTAACGATAGAGCTAAATGTGCGCAATTGTTTAGCATGAAATAATCGTAAGTGTGTAGTTCTGACTGTTGTTTTAGTAGTTCTGATCTTTATTAAAACCAAATAGTTGTAACATTTATTTGATAATCCCTTGAAAACGGCACACAGTTGTCAATGGCTTTATAGGAGCACGGGGTTCTCCTTGCTCCCCAGCAGGCAAAATCGAACGTTCTGCAGTGTATCGATAACAACCTATCGTTTTAGTCATGTTGCTAGGATACCAACGTCCACTCTAATGTCTCTATATGTAATTCCATGGTCAAAACACACAGACTCTCTCTCTCTCTCTCTCTCTCTCTCTCTCTCTCTCTCTCTCTCTCTCTCTCTCTCTCTCTCTCTCTCTCTCTCTCTCTCTCTCTCTCTCTCTCTCTCTCTCTCTCTCTCTCTCTCTCTCTCTCTCTCTCTCTCTCTCTCTCTCTCTCTCTCTCTCTCTCTCTCTCTCTCTCTCTCTCTCTCTCTCTCTCTCTCTCTCTCTCACCATTGATCATGAACTCTGTGACGATGTAGATGGGTTCCATGGTGACGACGGCGTGGAGGCGTACCAGTCTGTCGTGTTGCAGCTGCTTCATCAGGTTAGCCTCCTGGAGGAAGGCCTCGGGCGCCATGGTCCCTTCCTTCAGGGTCTTCACCGCCACCTTCTGACTGCCCTTGTAGTAACCTGGCCATTGGGACGAAATATGGGAGCCCTTATAGTAACCTGGCCATAGGGACGAAATATGGGAGCCCTTATAGTAACCTGGCCATAGGGACGAAATATGGGAGCCCTTATAGTAACCTGGCCATAGGGACGAAATATGGGAGCCCTTATAGTAACCTGGCCATAGGGACGAAATATGGGAGCCCTTATAGTAACCTGGCCATAGGGACGAAATACGGGAAGAACCCCCGAGTCATAAGACTTATGTAACGGACTGATGACAGACTTATGTAACGGACTGATGACAGTTTGGAGAAAAGTGGGAAGAACGTTAATGCAAAGCTAAACACAAACAAACACAAACGTTGCCTCAGCATCTCTCGTACCCATCCAGACTTCTCCAAACTGTCCTGCTCCCAGCTTCCTGACCATTTTCAGCGTGTCTCTGGGGATCTCCCACTCGTCCTGGGCCCACGGCTGCATGGGGGCCTTCGATTTGCAGGGGGCATTCAGACGCTGACACAACCCATCACCCGTACCTGTGACACGGCAACAGACCCCAGAGAGAATTACATCCTGTCAGCCGTCCCTGTGACACGGCAACAGACCCCAGAGAGAATTACATCCTGTCAGCCGTCCCTGTGACACGGCAACAGACCCCAGAGAGAATTACATCCCGTCAGCCGTCCCTGTGACACGGCAACAGACCCCAGAGAGAATTACAAGCTGTTCCCTATGTATTGCACGTTATTGTTATTGATTGCGGTAGAGCACCCAGCCAGAAGGCATCTGAAGACCTATAACAAAGGTGATTTGGTGAACCATGCTCGCTAGCTGAGTAACGTTTCCAGAGGCCTGAAGATTTGCATACACAGAAATAACACACAAAAAACTCTGCCATGTTTTTAAAGTCTTCCCTTTACACGACATGGATTCAATCAGATCAAGTGTTAAATGGTGATAGCAGGCACCCACATAGCGGATGTTTTTGATGTCGGAGGTGAAACTGTGTTGGAGCAGTCAAATCAGTGAACAGCTGCTCTTGAGACCATTGTCTTGAAGCCACACCCGCCCCACTCATGTTAGAAGTTCAGTACGAGAAATTGTAGAAATAATTACGCACACATTTTAAAAAATCATGCAACAAAATAAAGAGGATTTCTATCATCATAATGGAGGTGTAGATTACATCTCACATCCAAGTGTTGGAACTTGGAAACAAGGCTGCATGTTTACAAGGTCCAAAACAGGACGTTTCCGCAGATCCTTTTTATCATATGCTATGAGGCTTTTTTTTTAACACCAACACTTAGTTTTTTTTATATATTAATTGATGATGTTTGTGTATCCTTGTTGCGGTTTTATGGTGTATTTATTGGCAATGTATGAATTGGCTGGTGCAATCAAATTTCCCCTCTGGGGGATTCGTAAAATACTATCTAATGGTAACTCTGGTTTAGATGTAACGCCAGGAGCTACTTGTGGATTTAACGGTTCTAAAGCAGTTCCACCTCCGACACGTCATAACAACCGCTATGCGGATGTCGGCTAAAACGGATCTGATTGGATAGAGCCCCATAATGAGAGAAACATTATGTGTGACATAAAAAATAAAAAAAAAGATGGCGCCGATGGAGAAGGCCGACATCTTACGAGTTCCAACCCGACTTTGCTATTTAGTGACTTTTTTCGACTTCAACTCCGACTCAGCTGTTCCGGAGTGTTCCCTTCTTCAAACCGGACCCTATTCCCTTGTTTCATCAGCTACCAACATGCTGCAGGTGGTAGACGGGCTGACGGTAGACGGGCTGACGGTAGACGGGCTGACGGTGGACGGGCTGGTGGTAGCGGGCTGACGGTGGACGGGCTGGCGGTAGACGGGCTGACGGTGGACGGGCTGGTGGTAGCGGGCTGACGGTGGACGGGCTGGCGGTAGACGGGCTGACGGTAGACGGGCTGACGGTGGACGGGCTGACGGTAGCGGGCTGACGGTAGCGGGCTGACGGTGGACGGGCTGACGGTAGACGGGCTGACGGTAGACGGGCTGACGGTAGACGGGCTGGTGGTAGACGGGCTGACGGTAGCGGGCTGACGGTGGACGGGCTGGCGGTAGACGGGCTGACGGTAGACGGGCTGACGGTAGACGGGCTGACGGTAGACGGGCTGGCGGTAGACGGGCTGACGGTGGACGGGCTGACGGTAGCGGGCTGACGGTGGACGGGCTGGCGGTAGACGGGCTGGCGGTAGACGGGCTGGTGGTAGACGGGCTGGCATCCTGCTGAGACTGAGATTAAGAGAAAAATGTCCTCCAGAATTTGATGGATCATTCTAGAGTCTCCTATCAGAATAGCGGTACTCAGTGATGTGTTGTGTTGGATTTGCCCCAAACATAACACTTTGTATTCAGGACAAAAAGACAAAAAGTTATTTTGCCACATTTTTTGCAGTATTACTTTAGTGCCTTATTGCAAACAGGATGCATGTTTTGGAATATTTGTTGCACTATATTCTGTACAGGCTTCCTTCTTTTCACTCTGTCATTTAGGTTAGTATTGTGGAGTAACTACAATGTTGTTGATCCATCCTCAATTTCCTCCCATCACAGCCATTCAACTCTGTAACTGTTTTAAAGTCACTATTGCCCTCATGGTGAAATCCCTGAGTAGGTTCCTTCCTCTCCGGCAACTGAGTTAGGAAGGACGCCTGTATCTTTGTAGTGACTGGGTGTATTGATACACCATCCAAAGTGTAATTAATAACTTCACCATGCTCAAAGGGATATTCAATGTCTGCTTTTTTTTTTTACCCATCTACCAATAGGTGTCCTTCTTTGCAAGGCATTGGAAAACCTTCCTGGTCTTTGTGGATGAATCTGTGTTTGAAAATCACTGCTCGACTAAGGAACCTTTCAGATAATTGTATGTGTGGGGTACAGAGATGAGGTAGTCATTCAGAAATCATGTTAAACACTATTATTACACAGAGAGTGAGTCCATTAAACTTATTATGGGACTTGTTCAGCAAATGTTTACTCCTGAACTTATTTAGGCTTGCTCTAACAAAGGGTTTGAATACTTATTGACTCAAGACATTTCAGCTTTTCATTTTAAATTAAGTTGTAAAAAATTCTAAATACATAATTCCACTTTGCCATTATGGGGTATTGTGTTTAGGCCAGTGACACGACATCTCAATTTAATCCGTTTTAAATTCAGGCTGTAACAGAACAAAATGTGGAAAAGTCAAGGGGTGTGAATACTTTCTGAAGGCACTGCACACACACAGACCGACGCAACACAAACACACATACATACACATTACACTCACACACACACTCACACACTTTCACACTCATCATTGCTGCTGCTACTCTGTTCTTTATTGTACCCTTATTATTATATATCCTGATGCCTAGTCACTTTACCCTGCCTTCATGTACATATCTACCTCAAATACCTTATTATTATCTATCCTGATGCCTAGTCACTTTACCCTGCCTTCATGTACATATCTACCTCAAATACCTTATTATTATCTATCCTGATGCCTAGTCACTTTACCCTGCCTTCATGTACATATCTACCTCAAATACCTTATTATTATCTATCCTGATGCCTAGTCACTTTACCCTGCCTTCATGTACATATCTACCTCAAATACCTTATTATTATCTATCCTGATGCCTAGTCACTTTACCCTGCCTTCATGTACATATCTACCTCAAATAGATTATTATTATCTATCCTGATGCCTAGTCACTTTACCCTGCCTTCATGTACATATCTACCTCAAATACCTTATTATTATCTATCCTGATGCCTAGTCACTTTACCCTGCCTTCATGTACATATCTACCTCAAATACCTTATTATTATCTATCCTGATGCCTAGTCACTTTACCCTGCCTTCATGTACATATCTACCTCAAATACCTTATTATCTATCCTGTTGCCTAGTCACTTTACCCTGCCTTCATGTACATATCTACCTCAAATACCTTATTATTATCTATCCTGATGCCTAGTCACTTTACCCTGCCTTCATGTACATATCTACCTCAAATACCTTATTATTATCTATCCTGATGCCTAGTCACTTTACCCTGCCTTCATGTACATATCTACCTCAAATACCTTATTATTATCTATCCTGATGCCTAGTCACTTTACCCTGCCTTCATGTACATATCTACCTCAAATACCTTATTATTATCTATCCTGATGCCTAGTCACTTTACCCTGCCTTCATGTACATATCTACCTCAAATACCTTATTATTATCTATCCTGATGCCTAGTCACTTTACCCTGCCTTCATGTACATATCTACCTCAAATACCTTATTATTATCTATCCTGATGCCTAGTCACTTTACCCTGCCTTCATGTACATATCTACCTCAAATACCTTATTATTATCTATCCTGATGCCTAGTCACTTTACCCTGCCTTCATGTACATATCTACCTCAAATACCTTATTATTATCTATCCTGATGCCTAGTCACTTTACCCTGCCTTCATGTACATATCTACCTCAAATACCTTATTATTATCTATCCTGATGCCTAGTCACTTTACCCTGCCTTCATGTACATATCTACCTCAAATACCTTATTATTATCTATCCTGATGCCTAGTCACTTTACCCTGCCTTCATGTACATATCTACCTCAAATACCTTATTATCTATCCTGTTGCCTAGTCACTTTACCCTGCCTTCATGTACATATCTACCTCAAATACCTTATTATTATCTATCCTGATGCCTAGTCACTTTACCCTGCCTTCATGTACATATCTACCTCAAATACCTTATTATTATCTATCCTGATGCCTAGTCACTTTACCCTGCCTTCATGTACATATCTACCTCAAATACCTTATTATATATCCTGATGCCTGGTCACTTTACCCTGCCTTCATGTACATATCTACCTCAAATACCTTATTATTATCTATCCTGATGCCTAGTCACTTTACCCTGCCTTCATGTACATATCTACCTCAAATACCTTATTATTATCTATCCTGATGCCTAGTCACTTTACCCTGCCTTCATGTACATATCTACCTCAAATACCTTATTATTATCTATCCTGATGCCTAGTCACTTTACCCTGCCTTCATGTACATATCTACCTCAAATACCTTATTATTATCTATCCTGATGCCTAGTCACTTTACCCTGCCTTCATGTACATATCTACCTCAAATACCTCGTACCTCTGCACATTGATCTGATACTGGTACTTCCTGTATATAGCTCCACATTGATCTGATACCGGTACTTCCTGTATATAGCTCCACATTGATCTGTTTCTGGTACTTCCTGTATATAGCTCCACCTTGATCTGGTACTGGTACTCCCTGTATATAGCTCCACATTGATCTGGTACTGGTACTCCCTGTATATAGCTCCACATTGATCTGGTACTGGTACTTCCTGTATATATCTGGTACTTCCTGTATATAGCTCCACATTGATCTGGTACTTCCTGTATATAGCTCCACATTGATCTGGTACTTCCTGTATATAGCTCCACATTGATCTGGTACTTCCTGTATATAGCTCCACAGTGATCTGGTACTTCCTGTATATATCTGGTACTTCCTGTATATAGCTCCACAGTGATCTGGTACCTCCTGTATATATCTGGTACTTCCTGTATATATCTGGTACTTCCTGTACATAGCTCCACAGTGATCTGGTACTTCCTGTATATATCTGGTACTTCCTGTATATAGCTCCACAGTGATCTGGTACTTCCTGTATATATCTGGTACTTCCTGTATATAGCTCCATTCTTGTGTATTTTATTCCTCTTATGTTACACATTTTTATTTTCTGCGTCTTTGGAAAGGGCGCGTAAGTAAGCATTTCATTTTAAAGTCTACAACCGTTGTTGTTTTTTTCTCGCCGCAGGTGACAAATAAAATAATTGGATGTGATTTAATGAGAGAGAACCTTTCTGCCTTACAGGCCTGCTTGTTTGGTTATTGGGCTGTTTCTGGGGTGGAGAGCTGGCCTGCTTGTTTGGTTATTGGGCCACCGCAGCAGAGGAAAGAGCACTGCTTACCTCGACAGGAAATGAAGCACAACGTGAGGCAGAGGTCCTCCTTAGCTTTTAATCAAGATAACTCTACTCCACTATATGAAGAGTTGACTTCCTGCCAGCTGGTTAATAAGATCCATTTTAACTCTAATAAAGACAATAAAGCACAACCTGACGGCCATTTTAACTCTAACAAAGACAATAAAGCACAACCTGACGGCCATTTTAACTCTAACAAAGACAATAAAGCACAACCTGACGGCAATTTTAACTCACGGGTGTAATGCTTGATCAGCTCCTGCAGGGAGGAGAAGGAGGTGGAAGGGGAGATGTAGAACCCTCCGTTGTCCAGGCTGCGGATCTTGTAGTGTTTCACCACGTCCCCTTGCTCCGCCCCTGCGTCTCTGATGGACAGGGAGAATGCACCTTTGGGGGCGACATGACAACGATACGTACGGTATTAGTGTGGTTTTAGCTCACAGCTTTCTGAGGGCTTTCAGTCCTTGTGATATCAGTTAGTTTGTACGTCGGTTCTGTTAATGTCAGTTGTATGGTTGCACGTACAAGATGGATGATTTGACCATTCCAAGTCTTTCAGTGTTAAAAGATCCCAACAGGGAAATATTTGATGGAGCTATTTTGAATAAGAAAATGTTGTGTTGTTATGGAAATGGTGATCTTTGTACTTTAAAAGGCAGAGAGGATGTAATGATTCAGACCTTTACTGGTCTCACTCTCTCGGACTAGAAACGATCCCACTTTATTCCCCGGAGCCAGGAGCAGACGCTCAGTCTCTCTACGACTCAGGTCCTTGAAAAACCATCTACAATACATGATCAGGGAAGAGTTGTCATATAATGTGTTACGTACTTAGCATAATGATACAGGAAAGGAAAGTGGTTTTCATTTCCTTTCAAGGTGAAGTACGTACTGTAACCGTATCATAACCCATGCATCGAAATGTTAAGTTATCAAAAAAATTAAAATGGCTGACATGTGTGAGAAGATTAACTTACTTTTCTACTTCTAGTGTGTCCGCTCTGGCCACGTATGTACATGGAATGTACCCCTCCTCTCCCGTCACCAGTGACCTAGCAAGCCACCAGTCCCCATTCCTTCAAAGAACAACGAGAAAGAGCACCGTTGGGAAAGATATGGCATACGGAAGCAAAACCGGATGGACATCATGAAAATGATCGGAGAGGTGGAGGGTAGAAGAAGTTCAGGAGGAAAAAAACAAAAACAAAATATATAATTATTGTAAAATTGACTGTGTCCATAAAATGTATATAGTAAGTATAAGCTGGAAGTAGAGGCCTGGGCGTTGTTGTTCACTAGTTTACCCCAAGTAGGGAAAGGGGTGGTGGGGTTGAAAAGTAATTAAGGGGAATAAAAAAAATAAAAAAATAAAAAGAACAACGACAGAGTATGTTTGTGTATGTTGTTACACATCAAACAGAAGCTAGGTACGGTGCCTCCAAAGGTACTATCCTTTCTTATCAGATTGAGCATATGTTATCAGGACCGTTGTCTGAGAACTATACATTAGCATGACATCTCCCCTAATATTTATATTTTTTTATTTAACTAGGCAAGTCAGTTTAGAACAAATTCTTATTTACAATGACGGCCTACACCGGAATCAAACCAGGGTGGCTGTAGTGACGCCTCAAGCGCTGAGATACAGTGCCGTAGATCGCTGCGCCACTCGGGAGCCCTTATCATGAATTAGGCTGTATTGTACTCACTCCTGGAGGATCTGAAGTTTCTCTCCCTTTCTGAACGGCAGGTCATTGTCAGTGGTTGGTTTAAAGTCGTGCAGAGCCATGACAAGGTCTTCGTCTGGAAGGGACAGGAATATATGTAAGGGTAAAGTTTGCTTCATATCAAGAAATAAGGATTTCATATCAATACAACTCAGTGTAGTCTCTGACAAAAGTGGTCATTGTAAAAGGGTTTCCAAAATGATGTTCTGAAATAGGTTGACAAATGATGTTCTGAAATAGGTTGACAAATTATGTTCTGAAATAGGTTGACAATTGATGTTCTGAAATAGGTTGACAAATGATGTTCTGAAACAGGTTGACAAATGATGTTCTGAAACAGGTTGACAAATGATGTTTTGAAATAGGTTGACAAATGATGTTCTGAAACAGGTTGAGAAATTGTAACTTACCATTACCGGAAGCCTGTTCTCTATTGTGTGCCTGAGTGGAGAAAACATATTTGTGAGAATGATAACATGCCACATAATCATTATTCATAAGACACAAAATAAATCTAGAAAAATCAGTAACCATATTTATCCCTGATTACATTCACATCTTGGTTGTCATACATGATTGGGGAAAATATTTGGAAAAGTGTCAAATAAACTTCCTGTTTTGAGAAAGGGTGAAATTAATTGTCCACTTTCGTTACTCTATTGTCATATTTCATACTTACTGTGTGGTTGGAGGAGTTGGGTGTACAGTGTATTCAGAAAGTATTCAGACCCCTTCCCTTTTTCCACATTTTGTTACGTTACAGCCTTATTCTAAAATGTATTACATTTATTTATTTCCTCATCAATCTACAGACAATAACCCATAATGACAAAGCAAAAACAGGTTTTTAGACATTTTAGCAAATGTATTTAAATTAAAAACAGAAAGACCTTATTTACATAAGTATTCAGACCGTTTGCCATGAGACTCAAAATTGAGCACAGGTGCATCCTGTTTCCATTGATCATCCTTGAGATGTTTCTACAACTTGATTGGAGTCCACCTGTGGTAAATTAAATTGATTGGACATGGTTTGGAAAGGCACATACCTGTCTATATAAGGTCCCACAGTTGACAGCGCATGTCAGAGCAAAAACCAAGCCATGAGGTCGAAGGAATTGTCCGTAGAGCTCCGAGACAGGATTGTGTCGAGGCACAGATCTGGGGAAGGGTACCAAAAAAAGGTCTGCAGCATTGATGGTCCCCAAGAACACGGTGGCCTCGATCATTCTTAAATGGAAGAAGTTTGGAACCACCAATACTCTTCCTAGAGCTGGCCGCCCAGCCAAACTGAGCAATCGGGGGAGAAGGGCCTTGGTCAGGGAGGTGACCAAGAACCCGATGGTCACTCTGACAGAGCTCCAGAGTTCCTCTGTGGAGATGGGAGAACCTTCCAGAAGGACAACCACCTCTGCAGCACTCCGCCAATCAGGCCTTTATGGTAGAGTGGCCAGATGGAAGCAATTCCTCAGTAAAAGGCACATGACAGCCCGCTTGGAGTTTGCCAGAAGGCACCTAAAGGACTCTCAGACCATGAGAAACAAGATTATCTGGTCTGATGAAACCAAGATTGAACTCTTTGGCCTGAATGCCAAGTGTTGCGTCTGGAGGAAACCTGGCACCATCCCTACGGTGAAGCATGGTGGTGGCAGCATCATGCTGTGGGGATGTTTTTCAGCGGCAGGGACTGGGAGACTAGTCAGGATCGAGGGAAAGATGAATGGAGCAAAGTACAGAGAGATCCTTGATGAAAACCTGCTCCAGAGCGCTCAGGACTTCAGACTGGAGCGAAGGTTCAACTTCCAACAGGACAACGACCCTAAGCACACAGCCAAGACAACGCAGGAGTGGCTTCGGGACAAGTCTCTGAATGTCCTTGAGTGGCCCAGCCAGAGCCCGGACTTAAACCTGATCGAACATCTCTGGAGAGACCTGAAAATAGCTGTGCAGCGACGCTCCCCATCCAACCTGACAAAGTTTGAGAGGATCTGCAGAGAAGAACGGGAGAAACTCCCCAAATACAGGTGTGCCAAGCTTGTAACGTCAAACCCAAGAAGACTCGAGGCTGTAATCGCTGCCAAAGGTGCTTCAACAAAGTACTGAGTAAAGGGTCCGAATACGTATGTAAATGTGATGTTACACTTTTTTTATTTGTAATAAATTTGCTAACATTTCTAAAAACCTGTTTTTGCTTTGTCATTATGGGGTGTTGTATTTTAGAATAGGTCTGTAACGTAACAAAATGTGCAAAAAGTCAAGGGGTCTGAATACTTTCTGAATAGCTTTGAGTTGGGTGTTTATAGATAGTTACTGTGTGGTTGGAGGAGTTGGGTGGATATAGCTACTTACTATGTGGTTGGAGGAGTTGGGTGGATATAGATAGTTACTGTGTGGTTGGAGGAGTTGGTGGATATAGATAGTTACTGTGTGGTTGGAGGAGTTGGTGGATATAGATAGTTACTGTGTGGTTGGAGGAGTTGGGTGGATATAGCTACTTACTATGTGGTTGGAGGAGTTGGTGGATATAGATAGTTACTGTGTGGTTGGAGGAGTTGGTGGATATAGCTACTTACTATGTGGTTGGAGGAGTTGGTGGATATAGATAGTTACTGTGTGGTTGGAGGAGTTGGGTGGATATAGCTACTTACTATGTGGTTGGAGGAGTTGGTGGATATAGCTACTTACTATGTGGTTGGAGGAGTTGGTGGATATAGATAGTTACTGTGTGGTTGGAGGAGTTGGGTGGATATAGCTACTTACTGTGTGGTTGGAGGAGTTGGGTGGATATCGATAGTTACTGTGTGGTTGGAGGAGTTGGGTGGATATCGATAGTTACTGTGTGGTTGGAGGAGTTGGGTGGATATAGCTACTTACTGTGTGGTTGGAGGAGTTGGGTGGATATCGATAGTTACTGTGTGGTTGGAGGAGTTGGGTGGATATAGCTACTTACTGTGTGGTTGGAGGAGTTGGGTGGATATAGCTACTTACTGTGTGGTTGGAGGAGTTGGGTGGATATAGCTACTTACTGTGTGGTTGGAGGAGTTGGGTGGATATAGCTACTTACTGTGTGGTTGGAGGAGTTGGGTGGATATCGATAGTTACTGTGTGGTTGGAGGAGTTGGGTGGATATCGATAGTTACTGTGTGGTTGGAGGAGTTGGGTGGATATCGATAGTTACTGTGTGGTTGGAGGAGTTGGGTGGATATAGATAGTTACTGTGTGGTTGGAGGAGTTGGGTGGATATCGATAGTTACTGTGTGGTTGGAGGAGTTGGTGGATATAGCTACTTACTGTGTGGTTGGAGGAGTTGGTGGATTGAGAGCATTTCCCTGAGGGATGAGTTTCATCTTTCTGATGTTTCTGACCACTGCAGCTGGAACCCATTGTTTTTAAACGGTCCGATCCACATCAGTTTCTCTCGGGTCATGCCCCGGGCTGAAAATTAAAATAGCAATTAATCGATCAAGCAATCAATCAATCAATTAATAAATCAATCAAATCAATTAATCTAACTTTCTACCCCAGAGGAGAGAAAGTTGATTTGTGAAAAGGGGAAACATGAGTCCATACAAAAGAGTGTAAAAAAATAATAAATAAAAAAAGGCTAGTGTTTATCTATTAACCTTCTTGGAACCATAAAGTGAATATTAACTTCACGGTCCTGTCAGTTTGTGGATACAACACCTAACACTAACATGCTGGATCCAAACAGTTGCTAGTTCACCTACTGCGTACCGCGTACAGCAATGCTCTATACGTCTCAAAGAAAGCTGTAGAGGATCTGAGATGTCCTCTGCGTCTGAGGTGGCACCCTATTCCCTAGTGCACTACTACTGCCAGCATGGGGCCTGGTCAAAAGTAGTGCACTACATATAGGGAATAGGGTGCTATTTGAGACGCAGATCGGTTTCCCGCATTCGATGGTTCTTTTAAAATGCATCATTACTACAGTACAATGTTAACACCTAAAGTGTTTCAAATAAACCCTCCTGAGTCAGGTAGCGCCTGATCCGGGTGAACGTGTGTAGATGTACACTGAATGTACAAAACATTAGGAACATCTTCCTAATATTGAGTTGCACCCCCTCACCCCCTTTTGCCCTCAGAACAGCTTCAATTCGTCGGGGGCGTGGACTCTACAAGGTGTCGAAAGGGTTCCACAGGGGATGCTGGGCCCATGTTGACTCCAATGCTTCCAACAGTTGTGTCAAGTTGGCTGGATGTCCTTTCGGTGGTGGACCATTCTTGATACACACGGGAAACTGTTCAGCGTTCTTGTGTTACAGTTCTTGACACACTCAAACCGGTGCGCCTGGCACCTACTACCATACCTCGTTCAAAGGCACTTAAATATGTTATCTTGCCCGTTCACCCTCTGAATGGCACACATACACAATCCATGTCTCAATTGTCTCAAGGCCTAAAAATCCTTATTTAACCTGTCTCCTCCCCTTCATCTACACTGACTGAAGTGGATTTAACAAGTGACATCAATAAGGGATCTTATCCTTCACCTGGATTCACCTGGTCAGTCCATGTCATGGAAAGAGCAGGTGTACATAATGTTTTGTACAATCAGTGTATAATGCTTTCAAATATATAATAACATTTTATCATATCAAAAATTACTTTGGCAAGTAAAAATATAATTTCACAAACAACTCTAAAACACAAATTCATATAGCTACAATATTAATTATTATATGTGTTCTTAAATACCTTGAACTTGGTCTTCAGTTGTGTCATCAAAGGTATTCCAGTTTGAAGTGTCTGCTATTTCCTTATTCAATTCTCTCTCTGTCTCTCTCTGTCTGTCTCTCTCTGTGTCTCGCTCTCTCTGTCTCTCTCTCTCTCTGTCTCTCTCTCTCTCATTCTCTCTCTCGCTCTCTCTCGCTCTCTCTCGCTCTCTCTCTCTATCTGTCTCTCTCTCTCTCGCTCTCTCTCTCTCTCTCTTTCTCTCTCTCTCTCTGTCTCTCTCTCTGTCTCTGTCTCTCTCTCTCTTGCTCTCTTTCTCTCTCTCTCTCTCTCTCTCTCTCTCTCTCTCTCTCTCTCTCTCTCTCTCTCTCTCTCTCTCTCTCTCTCTCTCTCTCATAACTCAATCATTCAGAAGACACAAACACACAAACACATTGTTAAGCGCCCTGTGGCTTTCCTTAGGGACCACATTAGTTTAACTAGATTAGACAGTAGTTGTTGTGTTTATTTATACTGACGGTCCACTCCCTTTCCTCTATTGGGATGTCCACAATTTCAAAACGGTAGGCAATGCTAATCATATGGTGTGTGTGTGTGTGTGTGTGTGTGTGTGTGTGTGTGTGTGTGTGTGTGTGTGTGTGTGTGTGTGTGTGTGTGTGTGTGTGTGTGTGTGTGTGAGTGCTTGCGTCTGTGCGTGCGTCAGCGGTTTGCAGTGGTCATACATGACTCGTTGACTACAAAAACAATTATGTTAAGCTAACGATTTCTGTTCTATTAGACTACTTATTTCTGTGTTTGGCAGAAGGTTTTTAATAGGTGTATGTACGGGGGTGGGGATATTAAATACTGTTTTATTAGGTGTATGTACGGGGGTGGGGATATTAAATACTGTTTTATTAGGTGTATGTACGGGGGTGGGGATATTAAATACTGTTTTATTAGGTGTATGTACGGGGGTAGGCATATTAAATACTGTTTTATTAGGTGTATGTACGGGGGTGGGGATATAAAATACTGTATTATTAGGTGTATGTACGGGGGTGGGGATATTAAATACTGTTTTATTAGGTGTATGTAGGGGGGTGGGGATATTAAATACTGTTTTATTAGGTGTATGTACGGGGGTGGGGATATTAAATACTGTTTTATTAGGTGTATGTACGGGGGTGGGGATAATAAATACTGTTTTATTAGGTGTATGTACGGGGGTGGGGATATTAAATACTGTTTTATTAGGTATATGTACGGGGGTGGGGATATTAAATACTGTTTTATTAGGTGTATGTACAGGGGTGGGGATATTAAATACTGTTTTATTAGGTGTATGTACAGGGGTGGGGATATTAAATACTGTTTTATTAGGTGTATGTACGGGGGTGGGAATATTAAATACTGTTTTATTAGGTGTATGTACGGGGTGGGGATATTAAATACTGTTTTATTAGGTGTATGTACGGGTGTGGGGATATTAAATACTGTTTTATTAGGTGTATGTACGGGGGTGGAGATATTAAATACTGTTTTATTAGGTGTATGTACGGGGGTGGGGATATTAAATACTGTTTTATTAGGTGTATGTACGGGGGTGGGGATATTAAATACTGTTTTATTAGGTGTATGTACGGGGGTGGGGATATTAAATACTGTTTTATTAGGTGTATGTACGGGGGTGGGAATATTAAATACTGTTTTATTAGGTGTATGTACGGGGGTAGGGATATTAAATACTGTTTTATTAGGTGTATGTACGGGGGTGGGGATATTAAATACTGTTTTATTAGGTGTATGTACAGGGGTGGGGATATTAAATACTGTTTTATTAGGTGTATGTACGGGGGTGGGGATATTAAATACTGTTTTATTAGGTGTATGTACGGGGGTGGGGATATTAAATACTGTTTTATTAGGTGTATGTACGGGGGTGGGGATATTAAATACTGTTTTATTAGGTGTATGTACAGGGGTGGGGATATTAAATACTGTTTTATTAGGTGTATGTACGGGGGTGGGGATATTAAATACTGTTTTATTAGGTGTATGTACAGGTACTGTAAATAAGGTCCTGTCTCAGACCGGTACTGTAGCTTTGGGAATGAAATGTATAATAACTGCACATCTTTTGAAGGTGTGTGTGTGTGTGTGTGTGTGTGTGTGTGTGTGTGTGTGTGTGTGTGTGTGTGTGTGTGTTGGTTTTCCATGACGTCAGTCTCAGTTCCTGTGGTTTGGGGTCTCAGCTACTGTGAGTATCAGTCATGTCGGATCACTACTTTCACATACAGGTAACTGCCAAACTAAAGCAAACCCCAACATAAAGTGGCTTAACATGCACCTTGGAACTCAATTGGAGGGATTCTTTCACGAGAAATTCTATCTTTTGGTGTTTTGTTAATCTCCCATAAGTGTTCAGTTGGGTTGAGATCTGGTGACTGAGACGGCCATGGCATATGGTTTACATCGTTTTCATGCTCATCAAACCATTCAGTGACCGCTCGTGCCCTGTGGATGGGGGCATTGTCATCCTATGGGGGCATAGACATGGTAGCTAAAATAATGGCCTGCCCAGCAATTTTATACATGACCCTAAGCATGATGGGATGTTAATTACTTAATTAACTCAGGAACCACACCTCTGTGGAAGCACCTGCTTTCAATATACTTTGTATCCCTCATTTAGTCACGTTCGTCTAACGACGGGTCAGACCAAGGCGCAGCGTGAAATGCGTACATGTTTATTAAACTAAATAAACACACGACAAAACAACAACCCAACGATACGTGAAGTCCCAAGGTAACACACAACAAACCTCACACGGAACAAGATCCCACCACTCAATAGTGCCCAATAGGCTGCCTAAGTATGGTCCCCAATCAGAGACAACGAGCGACAGCTGCCTCTGATTGGGAACCACACCCGGCCAACATAGAAATACACATACTAGATAATACAACATAGAACATACACAACAAAGAATATACACACCCTGACTCAACATATAAGCGACTCACATTTACTCAAATGTTTCCTTTATTTTGGCAGTTACCTGTATCTATCACTCTCTTCCACATCTAGAACCCTTCATTGACTGTGTCCCAAATGGCACCCTATTCCCTATTTGGTGCACTACTTTTGACCAGGAACCAATGGGACTCAAAGTAGTGCACTTTATAGGGAATAAGGTGCCATTTTGGGACTCAGAACCCCTTTTCATCCACTTTCAGTAGGAAGCAGTACCTATAGTCACCACAGGGTGGACTGAAGAGATTACAATGGGATTCAGTACATTTTACATTTTAGTCATTTAGCAGACTCTCTTATCCAGAGCGACTTACAGTTAGTGAACGCATAAATGTTTCATACTGGTCCCCCCGTGGGAATCGAAACCCACAACCCTGGCGTTGCAAGACGCCATGCTCTACCGACTGAGCTACACGGGACTGTACCAATACTCACCACAAGGTGGAGTGAAGAGATTACAATGAGGTTCCAGTGACATTTTCAGAGGCTTGTGTGTTTTTTGATACAAAGAGGACATGTGCTCATATTCACACTAGAGAGCAGTAGAGCACGTGTTTTTGAGCTAAAACAATGTAGCTGCTTTATACAAGGATAGGAAAATGACCAGCTGATAAATGCTTAGTCAATTCTTCAAAATGAAACAATGATCTACTTTTTCAGTTTATAACCTTGACTGGGTATTTCCTTCTTCTCACTTAGACACACACACTCACACTCACACACACACACACACACACACACACACACACACACACACACACACACACACACACACACACACACACACACACACACACACACACACACACACCAATCTGAATGGAGATGTATTGTATTTGCAGGAATATAAACATTTCTCTCTTTCAGGTGCTTCATATCCCTGCTGTCACACTGACAGAATGAATCAAAGAAAGAACAGATTACAAGGAAGACATCTTTCAGAGTATGTCAAAGACTATAAGAGGGGGGACAATAAATCTGGTAACACCAGGAAGTGATGTTTGTTTCCTATGGGAGTCGTGTAGGACACTGGGGTAGGATTACTGTCTGGGCAGCACTTCACAGCATTCTGTTTAGACCACCTGCGTGTGTGTGTCTGTGTGTGTGTGTGTGTGTGTGTGTGTGTGTGTGTGTGCGTGCGTGCGTGCGTGTTTTGTGTGTGTGTGTTTGTGTGAGTGTGTGCGTGCGTGCGTGCGTGCGTGTGTGTTTTGTGTGTGTGTGTGTTTGTGTGTGTGTGTGTGTGTGTGTGTGCGTGCGTGCGTGTTTTGTGTGTGTGTGTGTGTGTGTGTGTGCGTGTGTGTGTGTGTGTGTGTGTGTGCATGCGTGTTTTGTGTGTGTGTGTGTGTGTGTGTGTGCGTGCGTGCGTGCTTTGTGTGTGTGTGTGTGTGTGCGTGCGTGCGTGCGTACGTGTTTTGTGTGTGTGTGTGTGTGTCTCCAGGAGCATGGCACTGAGAGGTAAACAGGACTGAGGGGGAAAGTCCCCCTTTATTGTGCTGTAGAATACATCTCCTCCTCTCTCCCAGTGTTCAACACGGAAATAGACCCCTGCCAGCTAGCAGCTGCTTCCTACAACCTCCTATAACCTCTCGGACTATTTGCCCGCATTTCCAGAGGATTTTTGAGGGAACTACATTATGGACACGGTCCAAATCGGCCTCACCAACCCCATAGCGGGCATGCATTTAAATCTTGTTGTTTGCAATATTATATAATACGGTTACTCCTAAACATACCGGACCTGGGTTCAAATACTATTTCAAATATCACAATTACTTTCACATACATTCGAGGGAAGTATTCATATGTATTTTATTTGAAAAGACAAGTAGACATATTTTAATGTATCTGGAAATACACTTGGAAAGTATTTTACAGTATTTTTAAAATACCTTGGTTAAATCCATGGGAGTGTATTTGAGGATTTGAAATACAATTTGGCAGACAATTATTTTAATTTTTTTTACAAATAACCATTGAAATACTCAAATAAAAGTACTTGTTTTGACCTGATAAACAGTGTACCCGACCAATGAACTTTGATTTGTTTTCCAAATGACACCCTATTCTCTATGGGGCCGATTCCGACCCGAGTTAAGCGCGTAAATGGAACGTACATTTTTTTTTTTCATGCGCTTCTCTCTGTATGCGTATTCTGACCTTGAACTTAAGCATGAGTACAGCATGCTATTCACCCTGCTATTCGTTCTGGGTGGAGATCTAAGAAATGAATGTGTGGCAGAGGTGTGTCTACAGATACACCCTATATTGACCTTGACTTCATTTATTCATAACTAATTTATTCATAATTCCACCACCTTTACTTGTGAGGAAACCATGAATAAGGTCGAGGGAACCTGTCAATTCCATGTGTAAAAACTTTATTTTTCCTGATAGAAATAACAGCATTCTCCATGCACTGTAATTTATAAATTGATAAGAGCCATTGATAAGAGCTAGAGAAATGAGTAATCCGTTTGGATAAGGGGGACTGTAAATATACATACAGTGCCTTCAGAAATGATTCACACCCCTTGACTTTTCACTACATTTGTTGTGTTACAGCCTGAATTTAAAATTGATTAAAATAAGATTTTTGTCACTGGCCTATACTCAATACCCCATAATGTCAAAGTGGAATTATGTTTTTCGAGATTTTTAATCAAAAATTAAAAGCTGAAATGTCTTGAGTAAATAAGTATTCATCCCCTTTGTTATGGCAAGCCTAAATAGGTTCGGGAGTGAAAAAAAGGTGCTTAACAAGTCACACAATAAGTTGCATGGACTCACTCTGTGTCCAATAATAGTGTTTAACATGATTTTTGAATGACTACCTCATCTCTGCACCCCACACATACAATGATACAGTCGAGCAGTGAATTTCAAACACAGATTCAACCACAAAGACCAGGGAGGTTTTCCAATGCCACGCAAAGAAGGGCACCCATTGGTAGATGAAAAATAATTGAAAAAAAGCAGACATTGAATATCCCTTTGAGCATGGTGAAGTTATTAATTACACTTTGGATGGTGTATCAATACACCCAGTCACTACAAAGATACAGATGTCCTTCCTAACTCAGTTGCCGGAGAGGAAGGAAACTGCTCAGGGATTTCACCATGAGGCCAATGGTGACATTAAAATAGTTACAGAGTTTTAATGGCTGTGATAGGAGAAAACTGAGGATGGATCAACAACGTTGTAGTTACTCCACAATACTAACCTAAATGAGTGAAAAGAATGAAGCCTGTACAGAATAAAAATATTCCAAAACATGCATCCTGTTTGCAACAAGGCAAACTGCAAGAAATGTGGCAAAGAAATTAACATTATGTCCTGAATACAAAGCGTTATGTTTGGGGCAAATCCAACACAACACATCACTGAGTACCACTCTTCATATTTTCAAGCATGGTGGTGGCTGCATCATGTTATGGGTATGCTTGTCATCGGCAAGGACTAGGGAGTTTTTTAGGATAAAAATAAACGGAATAGATCTAAGCACAGGCAACATCCTAGAGGAAAACCTGGTTCAGTCTGCTTTCCAACAGACACTGGGAGACAAATTCACCTTTCAGCAGGACAATAACCTAAAACACAAGGCCAAATATACCCTGGAGTTGCTTACCAAGAAGACATTGAATGTTCCTGAGTGGCCTAGTTACAGTGTTGACTTAAATCGGCTTGAAAATCTATGGCAAGACTTTAAAATGGCTGTCTAGCAACGATCAACAGCCAACTTGACAGCTTGAAGAATTTTTAAAAGAATACTGTGTAAATATTGTACAATCCAGGTGTGTAAAGATCTTAGAGACTTACCCAGAAAGACTCACAGCTGTAATCGCTGCAAAAAAAAGGTGATTCTAACATGTATTGACTCAGGGGGTGTGAATAATTATGCAAATGAGATATTTCTGTATTTAATTTACAATACATTTGCAAAAATGTCTAAAAACAAAGTTTTCACTTTGCCACTATGGGGTATAGTGTGTAGATGGGTGAGAAGGCACTGTACTATATTGTGATGCAGGCCAGGGAGACCTAGGTGACCGTCCTCAGTGCCACACGGTCCATCAGAGTGACACCTACTATTTATGTCACATCCCCTCAGGTAGGGACCAATGGGATTACTCAGAAAGAGGCACATCCATCAGCCTTGTCCAATGGGGCGCCTCTCTTGTAGCAGTGGCTCGCTATAGGTCTAGGTCTAGAAGGAAGTCTGGACGGACAGAAAGCTTCACATACTCATCCACCAACCCACACTGACAGGACAGGGGGAGACTATTCACTAAAACCTGATAATAAGTACAGGCATGTCAAAGAGAGATGACTGTTCATTAAAACTGAGAATGAACATGTCATATCAAACGAATTATAAGATTCAGACTCAAATTCTCCCTTTGAGTGTACAGCTAGATAGAAATGGAGAAATAACTGGATGTGTGTACAGTAAGCCTTTCCTATAACAACAAGGTGATCAAATTAAGATTCTACATCTGTACATGGTTCTATATACTATCAGTTTCCATAGTGTTACATGGTCCTAAATACTATCAGTTTCCATAGTGTTACATGGTTCTATATCCTATCAGTTTCCATAGTGTTACATGGTTCTATATCCTATCAGTTTCCATAGTGTTACATGGTTCTATATCCTATCAGTTTCCATAATGTTACATGGTTCTATATCCTATCAGTTTCCATAATGTTACATGGTTCTATATCCTATCAGTTTCCATAGTGTTACATGGTTCTATATCCTATCAGTTTCCATAGTGTTACATGGTTCTATATCCTATCAGTTTCCATAGTGTTACATGGTTCTATATCCTATCAGTTTCCATAGTACTACATTGATTGATGTAGGTCGTATTATTAATAGTTTGCTGGTTTTCTCCTGTAATGTTTTTCAGGAGGCATGATCTATATATTATCTATTGGGTCATGGATGTCATAGATTGATATTGTATTTCGCCATAGCTGGGGGATCCTTTTCTCTTGAAAAAAATAGCCATAGGCCAACCATTTTATTTTATTTTTTTTCCTTTATTTAACTAGGCAAGTCAGTTAAGAACAAATTCTTATTTACAATGACGGCCTACACCGGCCAAACCCGGACGACGCTGGGCCAATTGTGCGCCACCCTATGGGACTCCCAATCACGGCCGGTTGTGATACAGCCTGGAATCGAACCAGGGAGTCTGTAGTGACGCCTCAAGCACTGAGATGCTGTGCCTTAGACCACTGAGATGCAGTGCCTTAGACCACTGAGATGCAGTGCCTTAGACCACTGAGATGCAGTGCCTTAGACCACTGAGATGCAGTGCCTTAGACCACTGAGATGCAGTGCCTTAGACCACTGAGATGCAGTGCCTTAGACCACTGAGATGCAGTGCCTTAGACCACTGAGATGCAGTGCCTTAGACCACTGAGATGCAGTGCCTTAGACCACTGAGATGCAGTGCCTTAGACCGCTGAGATGCAGTGCCTTAGACCGCTGAGATGCAGTGCCTTAGACCGCTGAGATGCAGTGCCTTAGACCGCTGAGATGCAGGGCCTTGGACCGCTGAGATGCAGTGCCTTAGACCGCTGAGATGCAGTGCCTTAGACCACTGAGATGCAGTGCCTTAGACCGCTGAGATGCAGTGCCTTAGACCACTGAGATGCAGTGCCTTAGACCACTGAGATGCAGTGCCTTAGACCGCTGAGATGCAGTGCCTTAGACCACTGAGATGCAGTGCCTTAGACCGCTGAGATGCAGTGCCTTAGACCGCTGAGATGCAGTGCCTTAGACCGCTGAGATGCAGTGCCTTAGACCACTGAGATGCAGTGCCTTAGACCACTGAGATGCAGTGCCTTAGACCACTGAGATGCAGTGCCTTAGACCACTGAGATGCAGTGCCTTAGACCACTGAGATGCAGTGCCTTAGACCGCTGAGATGCAGTGCCTTAGACCGCTGAGATGCAGTGCCTTAGACCGCTGAGATGCAGTGCCTTAGACCGCTGAGATGCAGTGCCTTAGACCGCTGAGATGCAGTGCCTTAGACCGCTGAGATGCAGTGCCTTAGACCGCTGAGATGCAGTGCCTTAGACCGCTGAGATGCAGTGCCTTAGACCGCTGAGATGCAGGGCCTTGGACCGCTGAGATGCAGGGCCTTGGACCGCTGAGATGCAGTGCCTTAGACCGCTGAGATGCAGTGCCTTAGACCGCTGAGATGCAGTGCCTTAGACCGCTGAGATGCAGTGCCTTAGACCGCTGAGATGCAGTGCCTTAGACCACTGAGATGCAGTGCCTTAGACCGCTGCGCCACTCGGGAGCCCATAGGTCAACCATAGGCCAACCATAGGATAACCATAGGACAAGTATAGGATAACCATAGGCCAACCATAGGATAACCATAGGCCAACCATAGGATAACCATAGGACAAGTATAGGATAACCATAGGCCAACCATAGGATAACCATAGGACAAGTATAGGATAACCATAGGCCAACCATAGGATAACCATAGGCCAACCATAGGATAACCATATGACAACCATAGGATAACCATATGACAACCATAGGATAACCATAGGATAACCATAGGCCAACCATAGGATAACCATAGGATAACCATATGACAACCATAGGACAACCATAGGACAACCATATGACAACCATATGACAACCATAGGACAAAGAAATGAATGAGTAAAGAGAAAAGTAAAATATATTAATGAATTAATAAAAATGAATCAAGAAATGAATAAACAAGGCCTTTTCTTAAATATATTTTATTTCATAAACCATATCAGTACATGATTTACCATCATCAACTGTACAACTGAGAAAATATATTTTTATACAGGATAAATACAGCACAGAAAAACATGGGGAAACATTCAATAAGTTAATTTGATTTAAAAAAATATATTTTAAAATATATATATATTGCCACTTGGTTTCTGATATCCTGTAGATGCAGTGACTTTTGTATTTTCTACGATGGGAGAATCATCGACTCAAGGTTTTGTTGCTTCTATAGGTTTCTCTTCATTTGTATTTGACGGTGGTGTTCAATCTTGTGCAGTGAATAAAATTAAAAATGGTGGTTCACTGATGTTAATCAAGAAGCATCTAAGGCCTATTTTTTTTCCCGTTTGTAGAACGCGTCCAATGTGTGTATTTAATGGGTTTACACCTAAAGTGGCAAAAGCTTATTTTAACCATAGAGTTATGCATGTCAGTTGGAATTTGAAATTTCAAAGATCATCAACAGGATAATAAAATAAAATGGTGAAATTGGGTCAACATTCTGGAATGGATATTAAGTGACAAAAAACATGTAACTTAAAGAAACTTCTGTGGGTCAACAACCTGTTTCCACTAAAAATAAATAAAATAGTGTTTGTAGCTTAAATAGTTAAGTATCGTACGCTATCATAAAAGTGTCTGTTAAAATATTTAGTGCAATTTCATCTCGAAAAATACATGATCTCAAACATATCATGTTCATTTGATCATTCGAAGCCACAGCAATCTGATTTAAAGAAAACTTTAAATTAGATTAATTACATATAATCCTAGCGAAATACATATATTCTCTCTTTCATACATACATACATACATACATTTGGAATGTATAGCTTCAAGCTACATGATATTTGTTCAGTCATAGACAGTGATATACCTAAAATATCTACAAAATATATTTATTGTGCCTGAGGTACTTAATTTTAGATTCAAGTTTCACTTATACAGTACATAGTGTATATAACTATTGCTCCGTTTGTAGTTCGGCTTATTATTAGCTGAGTAGAATACAAAACATTTATTTATTCTATTCATTACAGTTATAGTTGATTATTGCATTAAAACCACTCAAACGTAGTTTGATAAAAAATAAACAACACAAACGAGTGTAAATAATCTTCCAGAAAAATAAATATATATTTTCTGTTCTGCGAAAATAACAGAGAATTCGACTAATTTCAGTTTGCATATTTCAAGTTTGAAAATATTCCCTTTTTTTTTTGCATAACTTTCCTGTGCCATGTGACATGTGACATCACAGTAGCAGTACTGAAATAAAGTTAAAGTTAAATAAAGTGCTTTGATCATTATTTGATCAAGTGATGGATCATTATTTGATCAAGTGATGGATCATTATTTGATCAAGTGATGGATCATTATTTGATCAAGTGATGGATCATTATTTGATCAAGTGATGGATCATTATTTGATCAAGTGATGGATCATTATTTGATCAAGTTATGGATCATTATTTGATCAAGTGATGGATCATTATTTAATCAAGTGATGGATCATTATCAACAATTCTATTATCCCTTTCAAACCAATCCGTTTTTCCGCCAACTTTACCGTACAGCCAACTTTTTTCCTGCTTTTCCTTACATCTGAAAGGTATTGCCGGTATCAAACCCTCTACTTTTTTTTCTGCCTAACGACCTAGTAATCATTTGGGTAATGTTCTGCCTACGGCTTGGTATGAAACGTAGCCGTAATGCTGAGGCGTTAATGGCACGCACTACGCTGTTAAACTTTTGATAGTTGCTAGGCAGTGCCCGTTAACCATCCACCTGCCAGTTCTAAACTTTTGATAGTTGCTAGGCAGTGCCCGTTAACCATCCACCTGCCAGTTCTAAACTTTGCAAGGCATGTCACTTCACCCATCTCTTCGCATAGCCCACCACTAAGCATGCACTGTTTTCTTAGCCACAACTGGATGGATTCATAGTGAATGACTGTGGGAATAAATATCACTGAATGATGAAACTATTGGAATAAAGTAGAAAGCTAAATCAATTGAAGGCATGTATCAAATTGTTGCTTACTGAAACATCCAATTGTTATTATACATTTGAAGCAACCTACCTGCGTCAGGCTGCTTGTGGTCAACTGGATACAGTGCCTTCAGAAAGTATTCAGACCCCTTGACTTTTTCCACATTTTGTTACGTTACAGCCTTATTCTAAAATTGTTTAAATAGTTTTTTTCCCCTCATCAATCTACACAAAATACCCCATAATGACAAAGCAAAAACAGGTTTTTAGAACTTTTTGCAAATGTATGAAAAAAAAAATGTTTATATCCATTTACATAAGTATTCTGACCTTTTACTCAGTACTTTGTTGAAGCACCTTTGACAGTGATTATAGCGTTGAGTCTTCCTGGGTATGACGCTACAAGCTTGACACACCTGTATTTGGGGAGTTTCTCCCATTCTTCTCTGCAGATCCTCTCAAACTCTGGAAGGTTGGATGGGGAGCGTCGCTGCACAGCTATTTTCAGGTTTCTCCAGAGATGTTAGATCGGGTTCAAGTCCGGGCTCTGGCTGGGCCACTCAAGGACATTCAGAGACTTGTCCCGAAGCCACTCCTGGGCTGTCTGCTTAGGGTCGTTGTCCTGTTGGAAGGTGAACCTTCTCCCCCAGTCGGAGGTCCTGAGCAGGTTTTCATCAAGGATCTCTCTGTACTCTTTCCCTCGATCCTGACTAGTCTCCCAGCCCCTGCCGCTGAAAAACATCCCCACAGCATGATGCTGCCACCCCCATGCTTCACCGTAGGGATGGTGCCAGGTTTCCTCCAGACGCGACGCTTGGCATTCATGCCAAAGAGTTCAATCTTGGTTTCATCAGACCAGATAATCTTGTTTCTCATGGTCTGAGAGTATTTTAGGTGCCTTTTGGCAAACTCCAAGTGGACTGTCATGTGCCTCTTACTGAGGAGTGGCTTCCGTCTGGCCACTCTACCATAAAGGCCTGATTGGTGGAGTGCTGCAGAGATGATTGTCCTTCTGGAAGGTTCTCCTATCTCCACAGAGGAACTCTGGAGCTCTGTCAGAGTCACCATCAGGTTCTTGGTCACCTCCCTAACCAAGGCCCTTCTCCCCCGATTGCCCAGTTTGGCCGGGCGGCCATCTCAAGTAAGAGTCTTGGTGGTTCCAAACTTCTTCCATTGAAGAATGATGGAGGCCACTTTGTTCTTGGGGACCTTCAATGCTGCAGACATTTTTTGGTACCCTTCCCCAGATCTGTGCCTCGACACAATCCTGTCTCCGAGCTCTACGGACAATTCCTTCGACCTCATGGCTTGGTTTTTGCTCTGACATGCACTGTCAACTGTGGGACCTAATATAGACAGTTGTGTGCCTTTCCAAATCATGTCCAATCAATTGAATTTACCACAGGTGGACTCCAATCAAGTTGTAGAAAAATCTCAAGGATGATCAATGGAAACAGGATGCACCTGAGCTCAATTTCGAGTCTCACAGCAAAGGGTCTGAATACATCGCGCTGCTTTGAGACAAGCGTTTGGACTCATCTTGATAAATCAATCAATGTCCGTTTGGATATTGGTTAGGCTACAATTAGGCTGGGGAAATGTTAGCTAAGTTGAGGTGAGTGATGCTCTGATCGTCTTGTCTAGTTGGCTGATTTATTAGAACATTTTGCCAGCATGTTATACAGTATATGTGGTTTAACAAGTGAATTATTTTGCACTTCACTCGCAGTCACTTAGTCGCTTTATTCCCGAACAAAAGCCTGTGACTTCACTGACTTGTCTCGATCAATGTGATTTTGTTTCACTCAATCTCCGTCTGTATATTTGGTTAATTCTCTGGCTGGGCAAATAAGTGGAGGTATAGCTCATCTATCACTGATCAGAAACATTTTAGCATGTAGCAATGTAGCCTAAATCAAGAGTAGGCCTATTACTTTGCTCGATCGCGTGTAGGCAACTCTAAAAGCCCGCGGAGGTTATGAAATATTAACATGAGACGCACATGCTTTTGAAAAATAGGATTTCTATTATTTTCTATTGGTATCATGATGAAGAAACTCTCAACTCTCTATGCCTGCCCCCTAACAACGTGGCGTGAGGGTAGGAAAGCATGGGCTCTGTTTCAAAATATCACCTTTTTTTTTTATATATGACAGTGGTTCCACATATTTCCGTGACTCAAGTTGTGTGGGAACGAATTAATAATGGATTTTCTTTTTGATGGTGTAAATTCAATGGATTTAATAAAATAGGCGCCCAGCCACATCTGCACACCTCTATTACCGCGGGAGGTATAAAAGGCATATGCAGGCAAGAATATGGTAAAATGGGGGGGTCATATAAACATTGCCCAATTTTTGTTTTACAAGCAAAATATCGTAAATTAAGTTTGAAGAGTTTTTAGAAATCAAGATCGTCTTGATCAATATCCTTGGCCTTGCTTGACTTGACAGATCTTGCCAGAGACTTCTTTGGAGTCTTCTTCTTTGGGGAACTTACTTGTCGCTCGAGAACCTCGCTGGCTGACTCTGTGACTTCTGACACTCTGCTCTCGTCCTCTGTGTCCATCTGCTTTCTCTTCACCAAGAGGTGGTGGCCTGAGCTTATCCCTGACCCTGTCTGTGAACTCTTCTCGCTGTTGGACTCTCTCTCGGCCTCTTCATCCAGGATTTCGTCCAGCGAGCCTGGTTGGGATTCCATGGAAGATTTGGTTGGCTGGCTATGTAGGCTCGTTTCAGATGTCCCAGAATGTCCATCGCCATCACTGTTGTCTTCAGACTGTCCTTTGCTTGTGACATCATCAGCCTCATTGGCTGGTTCTTCCTCAGGAGCAGCATAGTTTTCAGCTGTATCCTCCTCATCTTCCTCCTTCCCCTTCTCAGCTTCTGCCAGATCCTCGTCAACTTCAGCCTGATCCTCCTCCTGCTCCTCCTCAACTTCAGCCTTCTCCTCTTCCTCCTCCTTCTCCTCCACTTCCTCCTGCCCCTCCTCAACTTCCTCTTCAGCTTCCTCCTGGTCTTCCTCAGCAGCAGCAGCAGCAGCGTCGTCTTCTGCTGCATCCTTCTTTTCCCCTTCCTCATTCAGCTCCTCAACTGGAGTCTCTTCAACTGGGGTTTCCTCAGCTTCCTGCTCCTCTTCAGCTTCCTCCTCCGCCTGAAGCTCAGCCTCTGCTTGGGCCTCTTGGGCCTCTGACTCTTGGTTGTTTACATCAGCCTCTGAATCCTCAACGTCGGCGTTGGCACCATCTTCAGAGAACTCTGCTCTGGTCAAGGCATCGAATGAGGTCACTGGAGTTTCCTCAACAGTTTCCTCCATGTTGTCTTTCCTGACGGCTGGCACTTCTGATTGTTCCCCCTCATCTGCCGACACTTCCAGCTCAGACAAATCCTCATCCCCTCCGTCGACCGAGTGCCCAAAGTTTCCGCAGCAATCCTCTTCATTGGCTGTCTCGTTTCTCGCCGTCATTTCCGCTTCTATTTCTTCCTTTTCAAACCCCTCTATGACATCTTCGGCTTGGTCTTGGCTTCCGTTTGCAAGGTCCTCACTCTCTGCTTCTTCTGCCTCCTCTTCTTGTTCTGTTTCTTCCTCCTCCTGAACCATATCTTGGTCTGTCGTTTCTCCCTCCTCCGCCTCATCGTCTGCTTTTATCTCCGACATGTCATCGTGACCCTCCGTCTCCTCGACTACTGGCTCTATTTTCTCTTCTTTTTCAGCTTCCACTTTTTCTACATCCTCTTCAGCTCCATTTCCTGCTGCTTCAGCTGCCTCTGCTTCGGCAGTCTCTTCTTCGTCTGCTGTTTCGTTGTCAGCTGTTTCGTCGTCAGCTGCAGTTTCAGCTTGTGCTGTCTCTTCTCCTGCAGTTTCAGCTGGTGCCGACTCATCACCGGTTGTTTCAACTTCAGCCGACTCCTCGCCAGTTGTTTCATTTTCTGCTGACTCATCCCCTGTGGTTTCATCTTCTCCAGCAGTCTCATCGTCTGCAGTCTCAGCTTCAGCCTCCTCTTCTGCCTCTGCCTCCGCTATCTCTTGCTCTAAGGCAGCTTCATCTTCATCTGCCTCTATTTCAGCAGTATTTTCTTCTGCTGCCTCAGCTTCAGCTATTTCATATTCAGCTATCTCTGCTTCAGCAGTCTCCTCGTCTTCTTCAATGCCTGTTCCATTTTCAACTGTTTCAGCTTCTGCAGTTTCCTCGTCAGCTGCCTCTACTTCAGTTGTACCCTCTTCTTCAGCTATCTCTTCTTCTGCTGCTGTCTCAGATTCTGCAGCCTCCTCTTCTCCGGCAGTTTCGTCTCCAGCTGTTTCACCTTTAGCATCCTTTTCACCTGCTGTCTCATCAGCGGTTTCTGTCTCTGCTGTCTCAGCTTCGGCTTTCTCATCTTCCTCTTCAGCTGCCTCTTCTTCAGCAGTCTCTCTTCCTGCTGTTTCATTGTCAGCAGTTTCAGCTTCAGCATCATCCTCTACTGCTTCATCTTCTGCTAACTCATCTTCAGCTTCCTCCTCTCCTGCAGTTTCCTCTTCAACTGCCTCAGTTTCAGCTTCCTCCTCTTCTGCTGTCTCTGCCTCAGCACTCTCCTCCTCTCCAACAGTCTCATCTTCTCCGGCAGTTTCATCTTCAGTTGACTCTACTTTGGCACTCTCAGCTTCGACAGTGTCATCTTCTCCCTCTACTTTAGCTTCCTTGTCTTCTCCTGCTTCATCCTCAGCAGTCTCTGCCTCTGCAGTTTCAGCTTCAGCTTCCTCCTCTCCTGCCATTTCATCATCAGCTGCCTCTGCTTCAGTGCTCTCCGCTTCTTCTGCTGTTGATCCTGCTGCTATAACAGTTTCTTCTTCTGCTTCTTCGTCAGCTGTCTCTACTTCAGCAGTGTCCTCTTCTCCTGCTGTTTCGTCATCAGCTGCTGTCTCTGCCTCAGCAGTTTCTTCTTCTCCTGCTTCATCTTCTGCTTTCTCAGCTTCTGCTGTTTCTGCTTTAGCTTCCTCCTCCTCTTCTCCTGCTTCATCTTCTGGAGTTTCTGCGTCAACAGTTTCTTCTTCTGCTACTTCATCTTCAGCAATATCAGCTTCCTCTTCTTCTCCTGCTTCATCTTTAGCTGTCTCTTCTACTGCTGCCTCAGCTTTATCACCCATTTCATCATCCTGTTCAGCATCTTTCTGTTCTCGTGATTCCTCCACCTCCTTCTTAGCCCTGTTGATAACGTTTTCAACAAGAGTTTCCGCTGCTTTGGCTTCATCCATACCTCCAGTCTCATCTGTAACATTGACTTCTTCTTGTATCTGTGGAGGATTGTCCTTTTTCAACTGGAGAATTGACTTTAAATCAAATGCGTGTATAATACTAGTTTTCACTACTTTGGCTTCATCCATAGTTTCAGTGTCATCAGTAACGTCAACTTCTTGTGTATTTGGAGTAGGGTCCTTTTTCAACTGGAGGATTGACTTTAGATCAAAAGCCATTATGACTGGAGCAATATGCAAAACTTCTGCAGGAAGCAGTGGCCCCAATTCGAGTTTCTTTTTTATACACGTTTCACAAGGGCAATATTCATCATCACTCCGTTGGTCACTGAAAGAAGTGCCGGTTGCATCGTCGCTTTTCTCCTCTCGGTAATCAATAGACTGGTTGCGCACGACCTTCAGTCTTCTTCGCCTCGTCTCTGTTTGTGCACTTGATTCTCGTGACAATTCTTCTTTGGGTGGTCTTGGTCTTCCAGCCCGACCGTGGATCTTCCTCAGTTCCCTGTCGACGCTTAATTGTATCCTCCTGTGCACATCGTCTTTCAGTTCGGCTATCATGGCATCGAGCTGTTTGCTTTCGTCCAAGTTCCAGCGAACCTTGAACTCAGCCATGGCATCCACATAATGTGTCATGAACTGCTTCTCTAGTTTGTTCAGTAACTTCAAGACCCAGACAGGATCAGGATCTAGGGAAACCTTTTTGGCTAGTTGTGCCCTTTGGACAGACGGAGGAGAGCTAGAGCTTGTGTCCTCTCGAGGGTCTGAGCTCTTGTTGGAAGACGGGGGTGTTTCTGGTAATTCTCTCAGACTTTCATTTCTAACGGTGTCATCAGACGCCGGGATGTCTTCATCTTTTTGTTTCTCTTCCTCCACTGCTGTTCCTCCTCCTCCTTCTCCTCCTCCTTCCTCTGTGGTCCATTGGACCTGACTGGCTACGTCCAGAGTGGCTGGATCAGACAATGGGATTGAGGACTCTGGGCTTTCCTGTTCCTCTGCAGTTTCATCAACTTCTTGTACCTTCAGCAATGCTTCCCCCTCTGCGTTCGGTGCCTGAGCCACACCACCTGAGCTCTTACCTGAGCCTGTTGAGCCACTGCTGACGTCCACCCCAGAGGAGGACTTTGCTTTGGTATCACCGTCCACAGAGTGTTGATCACAGCCATTCTGCTGTGTCTTTTGATTCTCTGCAGGGTCACACAACCAGAGGGACTGGAGGATGTTCATTAGCTCTCTATACCTTGCTTCCTTAGCGTTTGCATCGTCATTGGGATCAAAGTCTATCAACTGCAGCTTTGCGAGGCAATCCAGGAGACCTCTGGCTGATGTGCTCAGTTTACGTCCGTACACTGGGGAAACTTCCGGTAAGCTGTGACACCGGTCAAGCTTGGGACTCAACAGCACTTTCATCACCTGCACTGAGGAGTGAAAGCTCTTTGATATGTCCTCCTGTGGAGCAGTGCCCTCTGGTGGGGTCTCTGGTGGGGTCTCCGCTGGCTCCTCACCGTCAGCCACATGGTTGGCTGCTGTCTCTTTGGGCTCTTCCTTTTCTTTTTGAGTCTCACACTCAGCAGTGATGTCAATCTCCTCCGTCCCATTCGGTTTTTCCTTTGGTGCCATCTCCGGTGAATGGCCTCTGTCACTGAATTCATCCCCAATGTCGTACATCGCACTGTCGGATGGTATTTTCTTAAGCCACTCACTCACAACATCTGTTGGAGAGGCGTTGGGTAGATTGGAGGGAACCAGCTCAGAGACATCTCCTTCCAGCAACCGTAGGGAGGAACTGCAAGAGGAAACCCCTTTCCTGTGTTTGCGCTTGCTGCTCTTGCCACTCTTGTTGTCACTGACATTCCTGCCTGTCGCTTCTAAGGGGCCATCGCATAAGATGTCAGAGTTCTCCTTCACTGGATCTGCTGCGTGTAACTTGTTACTGTCACTCGAGACACCAAGTAGAATAACAGGTTGTTTAATTTGTCTAGGGGTTGGTGGGCAGTGTGGTGGAGTAGGAGTGAGATGACTCTCTGACGCAACAGAGTTAGGTCTGGGAGTGTCTACATGATCTCTAGTGGCAGTCTTCTTTGATCTGTTTGTCTTCATTGAAATATCACTCCCTTTGTCACTTTTGGCATCATCCGTATTGTTTTTGTCCTTTTGTCCTTTCACTTGCAGGTGGGACGACACATTGGACATGTTGCTTTTAGGTCTCTCAGTCACTTCAGCAGTTCTGCTATTCTCTGATGCATGGGTCCTGTCTGATGCGTGGGTTCTGTCTGATACGTGGGTCCTGTCTAATATGTGGGTCCTGTCTGATATGTGGGTCCTGTCTGATGTGTGGATCCTGTCTGATGCGTGGATCCTGTCTGATATGTGGGTTCTGTCTGATCCGTGGGTCCTGGCTGATGCTTGGGTCCTGGCAGATGCGTGGGTTCCGGCTGATCTTGCCGACACAGCACTTGTTGCTTTTTCCACATTTTCCTCTACCTGCTCTGCAGCCTTTTCTTCAGAAGCAACTTCAGAAGCTTTGGATTTCCCTGATCTTGCAGAGACATTGGACTTAGCTGACTTAGCTGACGTAGCACTGGGTGCTCTCTCTTCTGTTTCATTCTCAGTTTCGTCAGCAGGAACTTCGGACTTAGCAGATATAGCGCTAGCTGCTCTCTCAGTTTGATCCTCTTTTTCAGCAGGGACTTCAGACACTCTGGACTTCCTGGATCTTGCAGAGATATTAGACTTAGCTGACATAGCGCTCGGTGCTCTCGCTTCAGTTTCCCCTACTTCATATTCAATGGTTTCTTCAGCAGGAACTTCTGAAGCCTCCACTTCCACTTCCACTTCAGCAGGAACTCCAGAAGCTTTAGATTTTGTCGATCTTGCTGAAGCATTTGACTTGGCTGACTTAGCTGACATAGCACTAGCTGCTCTCTCCTCCTCTGCAGCAGGATCATCTGAAAAGTCGTATTTCTTGTGTCTTGCTGACATATTGTACTTAGCAGACTTAGCAGACATAGCACTGGATGCTCTCTCGGGTTCTTCAAGACAGAGTTCAGAAACATTAGACTTAGCAGACTTAGCAGACATAGCACTGGATGCTCTCTCGGGTTCTTCAAGACAAAGTTCAGAAACCTTGGACTTCTTTGATCTTGCAGAAACATTAGACTTAGCTGACTTAGCAGACATGGCACTGGATGCTCTCTCGGGTTCTTCAAGACAAAGTTCAGAAACCTTGGACTTAGCAGACTTAGCAGACATAGCACTGGATGCTCTCTCGGGTTCTTCAAGACAAAGTTCAGAAACCTTGGACTTCTTTGATCTTGCAGAAACATTAGACTTAGCTGACTTAGCAGACATAGCACTGGATGCTCTCTTGGGTTCTTCAAGACAGAGTTCAGAAACATTAGACTTAGCAGACTTAGCAGACATAGCACTGGATGCTCTCTCGGGTTCTTCAAGACAAAGTTCAGAAACCTTGGACTTCTTTGATCTTGCAGAAACATTAGACTTAGCAAACTTAGCAGCTACGGCACTAGGTGCTCTTTCTTTAATTTCTTCCAATTCCTCATCTCCATTTTCCATAGGAAAAATGTCAGAAGATTTAGACTTCGCTGATCTTGCAGGAACATTTTTGGATCTTGCTGAAACATTGGACTTTGCAGACATAGCGCTGGGAGCTCGATCCTCTGTTTCGTCCTCTGGCTCAGCAGTTTCCTCTACATCCTCTTCTGCATTTTCTTTAGCAGGAATTTCTGAAGCTTTAGATTTCTTGGATCTTGCAGAGACATTGGACTTAGCTGACTTAGCTGACATAGCACTGGGTGCTCTCTCCTCAGCTACCTCCACTTCCTCTTCCGCGTTATCGTCAGCTGGAGCTGGAGTTTCATCCTCAGGTTCAGCAGGAACTTCAGACATAGCTGACATGGCACTAGGTGCTCTCTCAGTTTCTTCTATCTCTTTTGCATTTTCCTCAGCAGGAACTCCAGAAGCTTTAGATTTTGTCGATCTTGCTGAAGCATTTGACTTGGCTGACTTAGCTGACATAGCACTAGCTGCTCTCTCCTCCTCTGCAGCAGGATCATCTGAAAAGTCGTATTTCTTGTGTCTTGCTGACATATTGTACTTAGCAGACTTAGCAGACATAGCACTGGATGCTCTATTGGGTTCTTCAAGACAGAGTTCAGAAACATTAGACTTAGCAGACATAGCACTGGATGCTCTCTCGGGTTCTTCAAGACAAAGTTCAGAAACCTTGGACTTCTTTGATCTTGCAGAAACATTAGATTTAGTTGACATAGCACTAGGTGCTCTTTCTTCAATATCTTCCAATTCTTTGTCTCCATTTTCTACAGGAGGAACTTCTAAAGCTTTAGACGTCACTGACCTTGCAGATACATTGGATTTCTTTGATTTTGCAGAAGCATTAGATTTAGCAGACATAGCACTGGGTGCTCTCTCTTCAGTTTGATCCTCTTCTTCAGCAGGAACTTCAGAAGCTCTGGATGTCTTGGATCTTGCTGAAACATTAGACTTAGCTGACTTGGCAGACATAGCGCTCGGTGCCCTTTCCTCAGTTTCTTTTTCTTTATCTTCAGCTGTTTCTTCAGCAGGAACTTCTTTTTCCTCTTCTACAGTTTCTTCAACTCTCTCTTCAGTTTCTTCTACTTTCTCTTCTGCATTTTCTTCTGCCGGAACGTCTTCAGCTGTTTCTTCAGCAGGAACTTCAGAAGCTTTAGATTTCTCACGTCTTGCCGAAACAGCAGACGAACCAGACAAGGCGCTGGGTGCACTCTCTTCAGTATCTAATTCAGGACTAAGTTTAGAAACCTTTGACTTCTTTGATTTTCCAGAAACAGACTTATTTGACTTAGTTGACATGGCACTAGGTGCACTCTCTTCAATTTCTTCAAATTCCTCGTCTCCGTTTTCCTCAGGAGGAACTTCAGAAGTTTTAGACTTCGCTGATCTTGCAGAAACATTGGATTTCTTGGATCTTGCTGAAACATTGGACTTAGCAGACATAGCGCTGGGAGCTCGGTCCTCCCCTTCTGCATTTTCATCAGCCAGAACATCAGTTTCTTCTACCTTCACTTCCGCGTTTTTCTCAGCTCCCTCTTCAGTTTCTTCCTCGGCAGCTTTAGATTTCATAGATCTTGCTGAAGCGTTTGACTTAGCAGACATAGCACTTAGTGCTCTCTCCTCAGTTTCCCCAACTTCATATTCTGCGTTGTCTTCAGCAGGATCATCAGAAATATTGGACATAGCTGCTCTCTCTTCAGTTTCATCCTCTTTTTCATCTGAAAAGTCATATTTCTTGTATCTTGATGACCGATTGTACTTAGCAGACATGGCGCTGGATGATCTCTGAGCGTCTTCTTCAACACAAAGTTGTGAAACCTTGGTTTTCTTCAATCTTGAAGACGCATTGGACTTAGATGACATAGCTGACATGGCGCTAGGCGCTCTCTCTTCAGTTTCCTCTACTGTGTCTTCTGCATTGTCTTCAGCAGGAATATCAGAAACATTACACTTAGCTGACATAGCACTGGGAGCTTGTTCCTCTGTTACATCTGCTTCTGCGTTTTCCTCTGCTGCGTCTTCTGCTGTTTCCTCAGCAGGAACATCAGTTCCTTCTACCTCATCTTCTATGTTTTCTTCAGCAGGAAATTCAGAAGCTTTTGACCTCCTGGATCTTGTAGAGACATTGGACTTAGCTGACATGGCACTAGCTGCTCTCTCCTCCTCTGCAGCAGGATCATCTGAAAAGTCGTATTTCTTGTGTCTTGCTGACATATTGTACTTAGCAGACTTAGCAGACATAGCACTGGATGCTCTCTCGGGTTCTTCAAGACAGAGTTCAGAAACATTAGACTTAGCAGACATAGCACTGGATGCTCTCTCGGGTTCTTCAAGACAAAGTTCAGAAACCTTGGACTTCTTTGATCTTGCAGAAACATTAGATTTAGTTGACATAGCACTAGGTGCTCTTTCTTCAATATCTTCCAATTCTTTGTCTCCATTTTCTACAGGAGGAACTTCTAAAGCTTTAGACGTCACTGACCTTGCAGATACATTGGATTTCTTTGATTTTGCAGAAGCATTAGATTTAGCAGACATAGCACTGGGTGCTCTCTCTTCAGTTTGATCCTCTTCTTCAGCAGGAACTTCAGAAGCTCTGGATGTCTTGGATCTTGCTGAAACATTAGACTTAGGTGACTTGGCAGACATAGCGCTCGGTGCCCTTTCCTCAGTTTCTTTTTCTTTATCTTCAGCTGTTTCTTCAGCAGGAACTTCTTTTTCCTCTTCTACAGTTTCTTCAACTCTCTCTTCAGTTTCTTCTACTTTCTCTTCTGCATTTTCTTCTGCCGGAACGTCTTCAGCTGTTTCTTCAGCAGGAACTTCAGAAGCTTTAGATTTCTCACGTCTTGCCGAAACAGCAGACGAACCAGACAACGCGCTGGGTGCACTCTCTTCAGTATCTAATTCAGGACTAAGTTTAGAAACCTTTGACTTCTTTGATTTTCCAGAAACAGACTTATTTGACTTAGTTGACATGGCACTAGGTGCACTCTCTTCAATTTCTTCAAATTCCTCGTCTCCGTTTTCCTCAGGAGGAACTTCAGAAGTTTTAGACTTCGCTGATCTTGCAGAAACATTGGATTTCTTGGATCTTGCTGAAACATTGGACTTAGCAGACATAGCGCTGGGAGCTCGGTCCTCCCCTTCTGCATTTTCATCAGCCAGAACATCAGTTTCTTCTACCTTCACTTCCGCGTTTTTCTCAGCTCCCTCTTCAGTTTCTTCCTCGGCAGCTTTAGATTTCATAGATCTTGCTGAAGCGTTTGACTTAGCAGACATAGCACTTAGTGCTCTCTCCTCAGTTTCCCCAACTTCATATTCTGCGTTGTCTTCAGCAGGATCATCAGAAATATTGGACATAGCTGCTCTCTCTTCAGTTTCATCCTCTTTTTCATCTGAAAAGTCATATTTCTTGTATCTTGATGACCGATTGTACTTAGCAGACATGGCGCTGGATGATCTCTGAGCGTCTTCTTCAACACAAAGTTGTGAAACCTTGGTTTTCTTCAATCTTGAAGACGCATTGGACTTAGATGACATAGCTGACATGGCGCTAGGCGCTCTCTCTTCAGTTTCCTCTACTGTGTCTTCTGCATTGTCTTCAGCAGGAATATCAGAAACATTACACTTAGCTGACATAGCACTGGGAGCTTGTTCCTCTGTTACATCTGCTTCTGCGTTTTCCTCTGCTGCGTCTTCTGCTGTTTCCTCAGCAGGAACATCAGTTCCTTCTACCTCATCTTCTATGTTTTCTTCAGCAGGAAATTCAGAAGCTTTTGACCTCCTGGATCTTGTAGAGACATTGGACTTAGCTGACATGGCACTAGCTGCTCTCTCCTCCTCTGCAGCAGGATCATCTGAAAAGTCGTATTTCTTGTGTCTTGCTGACATATTGTACTTAGCAGACTTAGCAGACATAGCACTGGATGCTCTCTCGGGTTCTTCAAGACAGAGTTCAGAAACATTAGACTTAGCAGACATAGCACTGGATGCTCTCTCGGGTTCTTCAAGACAAAGTTCAGAAACCTTGGACTTCTTTGATCTTGCAGAAACATTAGATTTAGTTGACATAGCACTAGGTGCTCTTTCTTCAATATCTTCCAATTCTTTGTCTCCATTTTCTACAGGAGGAACTTCTAAAGCTTTAGACGTCACTGACCTTGCAGATACATTGGATTTCTTTGATTTTGCAGAAGCATTAGATTTAGCAGACATAGCACTGGGTGCTCTCTCTTCAGTTTGATCCTCTTCTTCAGCAGGAACTTCAGAAGCTCTGGATGTCTTGGATCTTGCTGAAACATTAGACTTAGGTGACTTGGCAGACATAGCGCTCGGTGCCCTTTCCTCAGTTTCTTTTTCTTTATCTTCAGCTGTTTCTTCAGCAGGAATTTCTTTTTCCTCTTCTACAGTTTCTTCAACTCTCTCTTCAGTTTCTTCTACTTTCTCTTCTGCATTTTCTTCTGCCGGAACGTCTTCAGCTGTTTCTTCAGCAGGAACTTCAGAAGCTTTAGATTTCTCACGTCTTGCCGAAACAGCAGACGAACCAGACAACGCGCTGGGTGCACTCTCTTCAGTATCTAATTCAGGACTAAGTTTAGAAACCTTTGACTTCTTTGATTTTCCAGAAACAGACTTATTTGACTTAGTTGACATGGCACTAGGTGCACTCTCTTCAATTTCTTCAAATTCCTCGTCTCCGTTTTCCTCAGGAGGAACTTCAGAAGTTTTAGACTTCGCTGATCTTGCAGAAACATTGGATTTCTTGGATCTTGCTGAAACATTGGACTTAGCAGACATAGCGCTGGGAGCTCGGTCCTCCCCTTCTGCATTTTCATCAGCCAGAACATCAGTTTCTTCTACCTTCACTTCCGCGTTTTTCTCAGCTCCCTCTTCAGTTTCTTCCTCGGCAGCTTTAGATTTCATAGATCTTGCTGAAGCGTTTGACTTAGCAGACATAGCACTTAGTGCTCTCTCCTCAGTTTCCCCAACTTCATATTCTGCGTTGTCTTCAGCAGGATCATCAGAAATATTGGACATAGCTGCTCTCTCTTCAGTTTCATCCTCTTTTTCATCTGAAAAGTCATATTTCTTGTATCTTGATGACCGATTGTACTTAGCAGACATGGCGCTGGATGATCTCTGAGCGTCTTCTTCAACACAAAGTTGTGAAACCTTGGTTTTCTTCAATCTTGAAGACGCATTGGACTTAGATGACATAGCTGACATGGCGCTAGGCGCTCTCTCTTCAGTTTCCTCTACTGTGTCTTCTGCATTGTCTTCAGCAGGAATATCAGAAACATTACACTTAGCTGACATAGCACTGGGAGCTTGTTCCTCTGTTACATCTGCTTCTGCGTTTTCCTCTGCTGCGTCTTCTGCTGTTTCCTCAGCAGGAACATCAGTTCCTTCTACCTCATCTTCTATGTTTTCTTCAGCAGGAAATTCAGAAGCTTTTGACCTCCTGGATCTTGTAGAGACATTGGACTTAGCTGACATGGCACTAGCTGCTCTCTCCTCCTCTGCAGCAGGATCATCTGAAAAGTCGTATTTCTTGTGTCTTGCTGACATATTGTACTTAGCAGACTTAGCAGACATAGCACTGGATGCTCTCTCGGATTCTTCAAGACAAAGTTCAGAAACCTTGGACTTTGATCTTGCAGAAACATTAGTCTTAGCTGACTTAGCAGACATGGCACTAGGTGCTCTTTCTTTAATTTCTTCCAAATCCTCATCTTCATTTTCCACAGGAGGAACTTCTGAAGCTTTGGATTTAACTGACACAGCACTGGGAGCACGATCCTCTGTTTCCTCTGCTTCTTCTGTTTCCTCTGCTTCCTCTGTTTCCTCTGCTTCCTCTGCTTCCTCTGTTTCCTCTGCTTCCTCTGCTTCCTCTGTTTCCTCTGTTTCCTCTGCTTCCTCCGGGACTTTTTCTTCTGTTTGTTCTACCTCCTCTTCTGCATTTTCTTCAGCAAGAGCTTCCGACATAGCACTAGCTGGTCTCTCAGATTCTTCCACTTCTGCGTTGTCTTGAGCATTGGAAACATTGGACTTAGCAGACATAGCACTATATGGTCTCTCTTCAGATTGATCCTCTTCTCCATCAGAAACATAGTATTTCTTGTATCTTGATGACCGGTTGTACTTAGAAGACATTGCGCTGGATGTTCTCTCAATATCTTCTCCAACACAAAGTTGAGAAACCTTGGTCTTCTTTGATCTGGTAGAAACATTGGACTTAGCAGACATAGCGCTCGGTGATCTCTCCCCAGTTTCTTCTTCCTGTTCTGCATTTTCGTCAGCTGGAGCTTCAGAAACATTGGATTTCTTAGATCTTGCCGAAACATTAGACTTAGCTGACATAGCGCTCGGTGATCTCTCCTCAGTTTCCCCAACATCATCTTCTGCTGTAGACTTTCTTGATCTTGCTGAGGCATGAGATTTAATAGACATAGCACTGGATGCTCTCTCTTCAGTTTGTTCTACATCTGCATTTTCTTCAGCAGGAACAACTATGGATTTCTTGCATCTTGCCGAAACGGCGGACTTACCAGACAAGGCACTGGCTGCTCTAAGTTCTTCTTCTGGACAGAGTTCAGAAACCTTGCACTTCTTTGATTTTGCAGAAATATTAGACTTAGCTGACTTAGCAGACATGGCACTAGGTGCTCTTTCTTTAATTTCTTCCAATTGCTCGTCTTCATTTTCCTCAGGAGGAACTTCTGAAGCTTTGGATTTAACTGACACAGCACTGGAAGCACGATCCTCTGTTTCCTCTGCTTCCTCTGTTTTCTCTGTTTCCTCTGCTTCCTCTGGGACGTTTTCTTCTGTTTGTTCTACCTCCTCTTCTGCATTTTCTTCAGCAGTAGCTTCTGACATAGCACTAGCTGCTCTCTCAGATTCTTCCACTTCTGCGTTGTCTTGAGCATTGGAAACATTGGACTTAGCAGACATAGCACTATATGGTCTCTCTTCAGTTTGATCCTCTTCTCCATCAGAAACATAGTATTTCTTGTATCTTGATGACCGGTTGTACTTAGAAGACATAGCGCTGGATGTTCTCTCAATATCTTCTCCAACACAAAGTTGAGAAACCTTGGTCTTCTTTGATCTGGTAGAAACATTGGACTTAACTGACATAGCGCTCGGTGCTCTCTCCTCCACTTCAACCTCAGGTTCAGCATTTTCTTCAGCAGGAACATCTGCCTTAGCAGACATAGCGCTCTGTGATCTCTCCTCGGTTTCCCCAACATCATCTTCTGCTGTAGACTTTCTTGATCTTGCTGCGGCATTATATTTAATAGACATAGCACTGGATGCTCTCTCTTCAGTTTGTTCTACATCTGCATTTTCTTCAGCAGGAACAACTATGGATTTCTTGCTTCTTGCCGAAACGGCGGACTTACCAGACAAGGCACTGGCTGCTCTAAGTTCTTCTTCTGGACAGAGTTCAGAAACCTTGCACTTCTTTGATTTTGCAGAAACATTAGACTTAGCAGACTTAGCAGACATAGCACTGGGTGCTCTCTCTTTAGTTTCCCCTGCTTCGTCTCCTGCATTTTCTTCAGCAGGAACGTCTGCAGCGGGATTATCAGAAACATCGTATTTCATCAGAAGCATCGTATTTCTTGCTGACATATTGTATTTAGCAGACATAGTGCTGGATCCTCTGGTAGACACGTTGGACATAGCAGACATAGCACTAGCTGCTCTCTCCTCCGCTTCATCCAATTCGTCTTCAGCGTTGTCTTCAGAAGGAACATCAGAAACTTTAGACTTCCTTGAGGCATTCGATTTAACTGACAAAGCACTTGATGCTGTTTTTGCGTCTTCTTCTGGTGTAATGTTTTCTTCAGCTGCCACTTCTGACATTTTAGACTTAGATCTTGTTGAGGCATTTGATTGAACTGACATGGCACTTGAGGATCTTTTGTCTGTTTGATGTTCCTGTACTTCTACATATTCTACATCTGAAACATTGGACTTCCTTGACTTTGCTGAGGCATTGGATTTGACTGACATAGGACTTGATGACCACTCTCCCTTTTCCTCCTGAACTCCTGAATCCCCAACTTTGGGCCTCCTGGATCTGGTAGAGACATTTGATTTGACAGACAGCGAGCTCATTGCCCTCTCCTTTGTTTCTGGGTCTTCGGTTTCAGTGTCCTCTGAAGGGATCCCTTCTTGACCCGCTTCCTTTTCTACTGCAGTCTCAGCACTTTCGCCATCAGCATCCGTTGCATCTCCTGCTTCGTCAGATGCTTCACATTTACACTCGTTTGATTCTTGGTCATCTTGTCCATCTGCTGGTGCCGGAGACTCAGCCTTGACTGACTTAGAGTGCACATAAGATGCCTTCTTACTACTAGGAGGCCTGGGAGATACATGTTGCATTGGTGTTGCTGCTGTGTTCAAAACAGCACTTCTGCTGGGCTCCTCCTCCCTTCTGGTGGGATCCTCCTCCTCTTCAGCGTTACTATACTGAGAGCATACACACACTCTCGAAGCACTTGGTGGAAGGTCGTCGTCCTCATCATCCTGGTCTTCCCTGAGCGATGCCAGAATCTGAGAGGAAAGACTAACAGCAGACAAAGGCCGCTCCTCTTCCTCTGCATCAGTGATCTTGACGCTAACCTCGCTCCGAGACTCCTTGGAGGGAGCAGAGGAAGAACTATCAGCGGTAGCCTCGTCGTTATCCGATGCCTGGCTTGTAACGTCAACGCTCTCGCTCTTGCCAAGGATCTCGCTCTTCTCCTCGGTGGACACCCTACTCTCACTCTTGGCAGACGTTGTCGTCAAGCGCGTCTCGCTCCTGCTGCAGCCGCGGCTGATGGTGCAGTACTCCACCGTGGTGTCGCCCCCCGCTTCCTCCACAGTCTGTTGGAAGCGCTTCTCCACCACGTGCTCGGTGATCTCCTCACTGGACATGGTCTCCACCAATCCCTTTTTACGGACAATGGTGCGTGAGGAAGCACTGGAGCTGGAGGAGGTGACTTGGTAGACAGTCCCCTGCCCGCCGGAAATATGGCTCTTCCAGATCTCGTACTCCTGGCAGTGGCCGCAGCAGTGCTGACAGTGAGGGTCCTCCAGATGCTTCTGATAGAGCTTTGTGATGTAGGCATCGTCAGCCTCGCCTGGTGAAAGGGACTCCGGCTCTGAACAGCTCTCCACACTACTCTGCTGAAGAAAGCGGTTGTCGTGGTATCCTTGGAGGTATTCGTTGGTCGTTCCTACCGACTTCTTTATTTGTGTGGACCAATGCAGGGTCTCGTCGTTCAGTAGTCGGAAACGCACTTTCATTTCCATTGACAAGCTGCCGTCTTTGTTGACTAGCACCCTTTTCTCGATGTCATCCTCCATCAAGCCTTCACTTGAATGAGGGCAGGGGCCAACATGGGCCGGGGACGTAGAGTTGATTGGTGGGAGTGATTTGTCAGATGATATGGAGTGCCTGGCTGACCGGTTGCTGGATTCAGATCTTTGGTGGATGACACTTTTCTTTGTCTCAAGTCCTAAGCTGCCTGTATTAGTGAATAGGAGAGAAAAATAAATGATCAGTTAGGTTTATAAGAAGGCTGACTGATGATATTTCAATTTGCTAATAAAATAAAGTTCAATAACTTTCTTTTACAAAGAATTATCAGATTTGTTGTTGAAGATTGATGATGATATTGATATCTATGATGGCCATGATACCGACCTTTCCAAATAAAATGTTTTGCTTAACATAGTAGTAGAATTGATCAAAAATGTATTGTAATGACAGTGTAAGACGTTGTTGAGTTGTATTTATACCCGTTTTCTTGGACTCCTGTCCTTCACTGGCTGTGTTGGAGCGTCCCAGAGACTTTGGACTCAGTCGTGGAAGCTTGGCGTCCGAGTTTTTCCAGAAGTTCTCCGGAAGGTTGGGGTGGGAGGGCTCACGGCCCACACAAATCAACACACTGGGGCACTGCAAGAGACTCTGAACACTGTCGATCTGAGGAACACAGATAGAAAGGTGAGAAAAATGTTCCGGTAGATGAGAAAACGGACAAAGAGAGTTAGTCAAAATCAGTTGTGATCGAAATTGAGATTGTCAGGTCTCTCTCTTGCAAGAAATGTTTTATCTCAATGAGACAAACCCTGAATGAATAATGTTCACATAAAGAGTTAAATGACGCTATATGGTTAAAGTTAGGCCAAACGCAGGATATGGACATGGATTCAAAGTCGTTATGGACTACAGCCATCAACAACATGAAGATGTTAATGAGTTCAGGAATCATAAACATCTGCCATCTTAACTTTCCCACACTAACATTAAGGCTAATCATTAAAACAGCATTCTGATATGATCAGCTAGAGTTAATTAGGGGAAGTCTGTTTTAGGCCTACTGCATGTTGACTTACGTCCATATCACTGTAACCCTTTCCTGCAGTCAATGACCAAAAGCGCCCTCTTTGTCCTCATGGGTGGAATGTTACTAATATTATTAATAATTAAATAAAGATTATTTAATAAAAACAGACATCTGGTGTTTCAATGTCAAACGGTTTTGTTATATTTCAGTCTTCTGTGATGTATATAACGTTTAATATTGGGATGCAAACTCAAAATTGAATACATCTCTAACTCTACATCTGACATGGTACACGTGTCTTATTTTTTTTTAAGCCCATATGTGTGAGGTGTATACTTTTGTTTCAAAGTAGGCTTGTTTAAGACCTACCAAGAATCCCTCTGTGTGGCACTGATTTAGCCCACTGCAGTAAAAGGTTTTAAGGTGGTGAATTTTGCTCTATGTAAGCGCTTTGAGCATCTGGAAAAGCATTATATAAATTCAATCAATTATTAACTTAAAGCAGTCAAATACAATGCAACTTTTGAAAAATATTTTTCCATCTACCTAAATTGCATTGTTGATTATTTCATGCCATGCAAACAGTAGTAAATCACTTAAACCTCTTAAAGTGACAGTCCAGGAAATCGGGCACTAGAATTACTTTTAAAAATATGTATATGTTTACATGACTTATTTTATTGATTTCCCACCGTTTTCTAAGCCCATCTGAAATTAGCCCGCCCAACTACCTCATCCCTATATTGTTATTTATTTTGCTCATTTGTACCCCAGTATCTCTATTTGCACATCATCTCTTGCACATCTATCATTCCAGTGTTAATACTAATTGTAATTATTTTGCACTATAGCCTATTTTATTGCCTTACCTCCATAACTTGCTAAATTTGCACACACTGTATATATATGTATTTCTGTTGTATTTTTTGACTTTGTTTTGTTTTACCCCATATGTAACTCTGTGTTGTTGTTTTTATCGCACTGCTTTGCTTTATCTTGGCCAGGTCGCAGTTGTAAATGAGAACTTGTTCTCAACTGGTTTACCTGGTTAGATAAAGGTGAAATAAATAAAAAATAAAAATAAAAAAAGAAGACAGCCATCCAGACCTTGCTAGGACTATGTAAACGTCCTCTGTCGATTTTTTTTTGTATTTGCCTCCCTCTGGTGGTCGGCTGCATCATTACATCCATTTATATCACTTCACTGCAATGGTATGTCAAAGGGGCGGTCCTTCGAAAAACATTCATCCAGCTCGACTGCTTCACGGCACAGAGATGGCAAAGCAATCGCTGAATTTATCTCGAGCAGGAGGATCGAAATATATTTATTTCATAGCTCTACGATAAAGAATGCGACCTACACTCTTCCTTTAAACCTAAAATAAGTAAAGAAGTAATTTTGTGTGGAAGTCAAACGTTTGTTTTACATCGGAGGCAGACAACATTGCATATGCTCAGAAACGACAAAATTGAGCCCTTTCCATAGCACTTCTCCCTTTGTCTATAGGAGGGAGGCACGCTGATTAAATGGCCCCAAATGTTGATTTAGACGTTCACAAATGTAACAGTGAACAAGTGACCTCTGCGTTTCCTATATTAAACCACTTTAGTGCCTCTGCCGTGTTAGTGGTGCAACATCCCAGCAGCAGCAAAGGGCTGTGTGAGGGTCAGTCTGTCTGGCCATATTATCTTCCTAACCCAGGATCATCTCCTAGTCCTAGTCCCCATCGCCTGAGGTGACTGTGCATTCTGTTGTCTTTCCACCGGACGGCTCCCATTGTCACCAGACAAAGAGCCCCAAGCATGGCTCAGCAGTCCTGGGAGTTTGCTGAGTTTGGGGAAAGCAGGAAGGAATTACAACAGACCAGAACGCAGGAGGTCTAGGTAGTATTTAGTTGGCACCAAACAGGGGGAAAAAAACAAACATAAAACTGCGAGGAACTACTTGGATTTGTCCAATAGGAATTGGTTGTTTTAGTTTTCCGTCAATTCCGCCCGTTTCCAGCCCTAGGAGTTTGCTGAATGGGCGAAAGCAGGAACCACAGCAGAGAGAGTTGTGATCACTGTAATGACCACTGTAATCCATTACAGGTAGCATAATGACCTAGTGATTTATCTGCTCAAGTAACAAACTATTCTCTTCACTCTGTGGTTCGGGTGGAATCTCCATGTTATATGTTCATCGGACTCAAAATTAAGTAGTTCAATTTGCAATCCACAAATCTAACACAAATTAATCAACACGTTTTTTTTTTCACCTTCCTTAGTTTGCACAATTAAGTGTTAATTTGGTGAATACTATAACTTTGATTAAATATTAAAGGTTGTGAAATGTAATAACCTACTATCCCAAATAGCGTACCAATGTAATGTTTAAGTTTGGTCATGAAACACCAGACATCAAAACACCCAACATCTCAACATGAGAAAATACATATCAAATTAAACTGGAGACATACTTTGCTGATTCCAGTGAGAGCCAACAAAACTATAACCCTCTCCAGACATAGGCACTTCTGATGTTTTGTCATTTGGGAAAGCAATTGGGATATTCCCTCACATACATACATATATATATATATATATACAGTGGGGAGAACAAGTATTTGATACACTGCCGATTTTGCAGGTTTTCCTACTTACAAAGCATGTAGAGGTCTGTAATTTTTATCATAGGTACACTTCAACTGTGAGAGACGGAATCTAAAACAAAATTCCAGAAAATCACATTGTATGATTTTTAAGTAATTAATTTGCATTTTATTGCATGACATAAGTATTTGATACATCAGAAAAGCAGAACTTAATATTTGGTACAGAAACCTTTGTTTGCAATTACAGAGATCATACGTTTCCTGTAGGTCTTGACCAGGTTTGCACACACTGCAGCAGGGATTTTGGCCCACTCCTCCATACAGACCTTCTCCAGATCCTTCAGGTTTCGGGGCTGTCGCTGGGCAATACGGACTTTCAGCTCCCTCCAAAGATTTTCTATTGGGTTCAGGTCTGGAGACTGGCTAGGCCACTCCAGGACTTTGAGATGCTTCTTACGGAGCCACTCCTTAGTTGCCCTGGCTGTGTGTTTCGGGTCGTTGTCATGCTGGAAGACCCAGCCCTACGACCCATCTTCAATGCTCTTACTGAGGGAAGGAGGTTGTTGGCGAAGATCTCGTGATACATGGCCCCATCCATCCTCCCCTCAATACGGTGCAGTCGTCCTGTCCCCTTTGCAGAAAAGCATCCCCAAAGAATGATGTTTCCACCTCCATGCTTCACGGTTGGGATGGTGTTCTTGTGGTTGTACTCATCCTTCTTCTTCCTCCAAACACGGCGAGTGGAGTTTAGACCAAAAAGCTCTATTTTTGTCTCATCAGACCACATGACCTTCTCCCATTCCTCCTCTGGATCATCCAGATGGTCATTGGCAAACTTCAGACGGGCCTGGACATGCGCTGGCTTGAGCAGGGGGACCTTGTGTGCGCTGCAGGATTTTAATCCATGACGGCGTAGTGTGTTACTAATGGTTTTCTTTGAGACTGTGGTCCCAGCTCTCTTCAGGTCATTGACCAGGTCCTGCCGTGTAGTTCTGGGCTGATCCCTCACCTTCCTCATGATCATTGATGCCCCACGAGGTGAGATCTTGCATGGAGCCCCAGACCGAGGGTGATTGACCGTCATCTTGAACTTCTTCCATTTTCTAATAATTGCGCCAACAGTTGTTGCCTTCTCACCAAGCTGCTTGCCTATTGTCCTGTAGCCCATCCCAGCCTTGTGCAGGTCTACAATTGTATCCCTGATGTCCTTACACAGCTCTCTGGTCTTGGCCATTGTGGAGAGGTTGGAGTCTGTTTGATTGAGTGTGTGGACAGGTGTCTTTTATACAGGTAACGAGTTCGAACAGGTGCAGTTAATACAGGTAATGAGTGGAGAACAGGAGGGCTTCTTAAAGAAAAACTAACAGGTCTGTGAGAGCCGGAATTCTTACTGGTTAGTAGGTGATCAAATACTTATGTCATGCAATAAAATGCAAAATTAATTACTTAAAAATCATACAATGTGATTTTCTGGATTTTTGTTTTAGATTCCGTCTCTCACAGTTGAAGTGTACCTATGATAAAAATTACAGACCTCTACATGCTTTGTAAGTAGGAAAACCTGCAAAATCGGCAGTGTATCAAATACTTGTTCTCCCCACTGTATATATATAAATATATATTTAGACTGCTGGGATGTTTCAGCCCTCCTGAGTAACTATTAATCCTGGTCAAAACAGAGCTATTTTGAAAGACTAGAAGCAGGTCAGTGTTGAGAATACACAGGCTATTTGAAACCAGGAGTCGCTCAGAAATGCATCTTCCACTACAGCAGCGATTAATTATCTTCATCTGGGCTACGTGTGACCATGGACAAAGCCATTTATCTGTTTCAACTGCCAGTGTGCTTTTTACAGTTGAAAAATGCACTGTAAGCAGTAAGTACAACTGAATGTACAATAGAACAAATATTACATTCAGAGCAATCTTGAAGAGACTCATTTGGCCTTTCGGATTTTTTGACTGGACGGAGATGCCAGTTTTGATAAACTGTCTGAGGATAATCAACGGACATGCACAAAATATGAATACATCTTTGACAGTATTAACTTTTTCTGGAACTAGACTTTTAACTTTTAACTTGATCCTTTGTCACCCTACGGCTCATTCCTTGTTATCTACAACCCCTGCTGTAGAGGTTTGGTTCGGATGCATCCTCGGGGCGCTACATCACCAGTGTTAGCACCACTAATGGACAGAAGTGGAGAGCAGTACAGAACTTTACAGAATGTTTACCCTGGGTAGAACATGGTAGGGGGTAGGTAGCATAGTGGTTAAAAGCATTGGGCCACTAACCGAAAGGTTGCTGGTTTGAATCCCCAAGCTGACTAGATTTTTAAAAAATCTGTCTGAACCCTTGAGAAAGGCACTTAACCCTAATTGCTCCCGGATGTCGCTCTGGATAAACGAGTACTTCATTCTTGTACTTCTTCTCCTTAAATGTACTTCTCACATTCGGTGTTAGATGTTCACTGAAACATTAAGTCCTGAACATATTCTGCATGGCCTTAAGCAGATAAAGACTAAGGAAGGAGCCATACCAGAGAGCTTGGCAGTAGACCTTATCTTAGGGATAAAACCCTTTAAATAGAGGACAGGCGCCGAACAAGCCAGAGAAATCTCTGCCTCTTAAAGAGATAGGCTTTTCCTGAACAAAACTTTGAGGTTCTCGTACTGTAATTAATACAAATTGGGTTCTGAATAGAAAAATGGAATCTCAGCATATCAGGGTTGAAGGCGCTTTGGGGCTTAGTAAAGATAAAGTAACTCCTGCCACTAGAGGCCTCTCTTTCCCTCTCACGTTTCCACACCTCTCAGGCAATTAAAAAAAAAAAAAGAAAAGAAAACTGCTCTCAAGTCTCCACGCTGTTGCGTAACATTTTCCAAACCAAATCTTTAATGTGATGACTAAAAACAATTTAACACAATCTGTTTTTATTTCCTGGTTATTATGTCTTGTGATGTATGTTGGAAAGCCTGTACTTTGTAACAAAGCAAATTTCTCTATGAGAAGTATCCCATTCTACTCTGTTGCGTCCCTCCAGAGTGTACACTAGTGGGTTATCTCTATATTAGTGGGTTATGTGTGTGGGTATCTACTATCTGATGTTGTTGTAATAGACGGTCAGTGGTGTCACCTTGCGTCCCTCCAGAGTGCACAGCTTCCTGACGTGGTACTGCATGAACTCAGAGAGCTCCTCCAGAAACAGGCCCAGGCTGCGGATGGTCCCGCGATGGAGCACGATGGTCCTCCGAACAGAGGGGTCGCTATTCTTCACCAGCACCACCTTCTTGTTGTGCCTGTGGAGGTGGTGGTGGTCAGAGGCCTCAGCAGGGGGCTCGTCAGGCCGGACCGGCCGCCTGCGGACATACTGCTGGGGGTGGTGGTGTGGGTGGACCGGAGGGAGGTACCAGGATGAAGCTTCTCTCTGGGCCTCTCTCTGGGCCTCTCTCTGGGCCTCTCTCTGGGCCTCCTGTCTGGCCTCTGTGGCCTGGGCACACAGGTAGCACCCCCGGTCCTCCAGGGGCTCCTGGTGAATGCTACCCCCACTATGTGGGGATCTGCTGGGGGGCGGCGCGGGGGCAGAATGCAGCCCGAAGGGGAGTGAGGGTTTGGGGTGTTGGTGGCCACCGTCGTCCAAGATGGCATCGAAGCACTGGAAGCTGCGCTTGTGGGAAGACATCTTTATTACTTCCTGTCCAATGGCTGTTACTTCCTGGTCAGTCCCCCGCCTCTGGATGAAGTTATCTCAGCCGAGTCAAGGGAGGGGCAGGTGGTTGTTGTCATGGTTACGCCGGCTGGTTGTCTCCCATTCGCCCCGCACTGGAAGAGAGGAAGAGGGAGAAGGTTAACGGGGTCTAATGATGGTGCAGTCAAAAACGTGATATACCTGTGTTTTATATAGTTCTCCACACTAGGAGGTTGGAATAATACTGTGACATTATGAAAATTATGATGATGTCCTTTTAGTGTAAGAGCTGTTTGAAAAGACCACCTGAAATGTGAACACCTTTTGCTGGGTGGAGTTTTGGACCGTCTGACGACATCACCAGGTGGTATAAGTGAATAGACCAATAACAAAGAGAGTTTCAAAACTCTCCGCCAATAACAGCTAGTTTTTAGGTTACATTAGGCTCGTCCAATTAGGCCCCTCACTCAAACCACTCCCAGACAGTCCTAACTCAATTCTTGCTTGAGAAATTTATTTTAGCTAAGAAGCTATTTTTGTTTCATTTTGACCATTTTAATTGAAAACAATCACAGTAAGGTACTTAATTGCTACACAGAAAATATTTTATATTGAGATCAAAACGGCTGCATTGGATCTTTAAAACTGGAATCCTTAATTGGTGAAACTGCCGCATCCATTTGGAAGTTACTGCAAAAAACGAACATTGTTCTTTCCTCCTCAGACATCATTGCATGCACGATAGAACAACAGTTCTTAATTCTTGCACTTCTTCTCCTTCAATGTACTTCTCACATTCGGTGTTAGGTGTTCACTGAAACATTAAGTCCTGAACATATTCTGCATGGCCTTAAGCAGATAAAGACTAAGGAAGGAGCCATACCAGAGAGCTTGGCAGTAGACCTTATCTTAGGGATAAAACCCTTTAAATAGAGGACTTTACATTCAATGTCATTCATAACGAACAATTGCAGGGCAATGTCACGGCTTGATACTGTGCTTGAATATGATCATGTAAAATGTGTAATTTTGTCTACAAGACTGACCGCGTTGTTGACAACATTGGCCTTAAATTGTTACATGAGAAGATTTTGAAAGGAACCATTAGGAAGCAACTTTGTTTTGGAATGCAGTACTTTTTGCATGACATTAATGGAGGGTGAGGACAGACAGGTAGAGAGCAGGTGAGACAGGTAGAGAGCAGGTGAGACAGGTAGAGAGCAGGACAGACAGGTAGAGAGCAGGACAGACAGGTAGAGAGCAGGTGAGACAGGTAGAGAGCAGGTGAGACAGGTAGAGAACAGGACAGACAGGTAGAGAGCAGGACAGACAGGTAGAGAACAGGTGAGACAGGCAGAGAGCAGGACAAACAGGTAGAGAGCAGGTGAGACAGGTAGAGAACAGGACAGACAGGTAGAGAGCAGGACAGACAGGTAGAGAGCAGGACAGACAGGTAGAGAGCAGGACAGACAGGTAGAGAGCAGGACAGACAGGTAGAGAGCAGGACAGACAGGTAGAGAGCAGGACAGACAGGTAGAGAGCAGGACAGACAGGTAGAGAGCAGGTGAGACAGGTAGAGAGCAGGTGAGACAGGTAGAGAGCAGGACAGACAGGTAGAGAGCAGGACAGACAGGTAGAGAGCAGGTGAGACAGGTAGAGAGCAGGTGAGACAGGTAGAGAGCAGGTGAGACAGGTAGAGAGCAGGACAGACAGGTAGAGAGCAGGACAGACAGGTAGAGAACAGGACAGACAGGTAGAAAGCAGGTGAGACAGGTAGAGAGCAGGTGAGACAGGTAGAGAGCAGGACAGACAGGTAGAGAGCAGGAAAGACAGGTAGAGAGCAGGACAGACAGGTAGAGAGCAGGACAGACAGGTAGAGAGCAGGACAGACAGGTAGAGAGCAGGACAGACAGGTAGAGAGCAGGACAGACAGGTAGAGAGCAGGACAGACAGGTAGAGAGCAGGTGAGACAGGTAGAAAGCAGGTGAGACAGGTAGAGAGCAGGTGAGACAGGTAGAGAGCAGGTGAGATAGGTAGAGAGCAGGTGAGACAGCCGGCAGCAGAGGTAAGCTTCATGTGACTTTATATAAAGAGCTTAGGCCTAGCGAGCTGACCGATTCAAAGTGGACCTGTCCATTAGTTAATCTACTGCAAGTCACTGTCCTAAATATCAAAGCATTAGAAGTTATTGTTCAATATATACATTTCCCCCATAATACCAGTATCAACCAGTTCAACATACTGTATATACTACATAAATACAGTACAGTATATAAATAGAGTACAATGTACAGTACACTACATAAATACAGTACACTACATAAATACACTACAGTATACAGTACACTACGTAAATATAGTACAGTATACAGTACACTACATAAATATAGTACAGTATACAGTATGTAAACTGTACTGTATTTATGTAGTGTACTGTATGTATGCAGTGTACTGTACACTGTACTGTATTTATGTAGTGTACTGTATTTATGTAGTGCATAAATACAGTACACTACATAAATACAGTACACTACATAAATACAGTACAGTGTACAGTACAAATGCAGTTCTCTTAAGAGACTATGTGGAGGGTTAACACTAAAATCCTTGAACGTGATGAGAAAAGATTCAAGTCTACTGGCACGTCAGAGAATAACAGACTATGTGGTAATTAACAAGTAGGCTACAGGAAGTTGGATATAACAACAGGTTTACTGGAGAATGGTTCTCTCCTGCAGAACTCATTCAGTATAGTGAAGAGACAGAATGGTTCTCTCCAGCAGAACTCATTCAGTATAGTGAAGAGACAGAATGGTTCTCTCCTGCAGAACTCATTCAGTATAGTGAAGAGACAGAATGGTTCTCTCCAGCAGAACTCATTCAGTATAGTGAAGAGACAGAATGGTTCTCTCCTGCAGAACTCATTCAGTATAGTGAAGAGACAGAATGGTTCTCTCCTGCAGAACTCATTCAGTATAGTGAAGAGACAGAATGGTTCTCTCCTGCAGAACTCATTCAGTATAGTGAAGAGACAGAATGGTTCTCTCCTGCAGAACTCATTCAGTATAGTGAAGAGACAGAATGGTTCTCTCCTGCAGAACTCATTCAGTATAGTGAAGAGACAGAATGGTTCTCTCCTGCAGAACTCATTCAGTATAGTGAAGAGACAGAATGGTTCTCTCCTGCAGAACTCATTCAGTATAGTGAAGAGACAGAATGGTTGTCTCCTGCAGAACTCATTCAGTATAGTGAAGAGACAGAATGGTTCTCTCCAGCAGAACTCATTCAGTATAGTGAAGACACAGAATGGTTCTCTCCTGCAGAACTCATTCAGTATAGTGAAGAGACAGAATGGTTCTCTCCTGCAGAACTCATTCAGTATAGTGAAGACACAGAATGGTTCTCTCCTGCAGAACTCATTCAGTATAGTGAAGAGACAGAATGGTTCTCTCCTGCAGAACTCATTCAGTATAGTGAAGACACAGAATGGTTCTCTCCTGCAGAACTCATTCAGTATAGTGAAGAGACAGAATGGTTCTCTCCTGCAGAACTCATTCAGTATAGTGAAGAGACATAATGGTTCTCTCCTGCAGAACTCATTCAATATAGTGAAGACACAGAATGGTTATCTCCTGCAGAACTCATTCAGTATAGTGAAGACACAGAATGGTTCTCTCCAGCAGAACTAATTCAGTAAAGTGTAGAGACGTAAGATCGACAAGTGCAATACAGACGCTGTAGTCTGATAGAGAACAAACCTTGTCCATTAGATCCCCTTTAATCAGTGTAGATGAAGGGGAGGAGACCGGTTAAAGAAGGATTTTTAAGCCTTGAGACAATTGAGACATGGACTGTGTATGTGTGCCATTCAGAGGGTGAATGGGTAAGACAAAATATTTAAGTGCCTTTGAACCAGGTATGGTAGTAGGTGCCAGGCGTACCGGTTTGGGTGTGTCAAGAACTGCAATGCTGCTGGGTTTTTCACACTCAACAGTTTCCCGTGTGTATCAAGAATGGTCCACCACCCAAAGGACATCCAGCCAACTTGACACAACTGTGGAAAGCACTGGAGTCAACATGGGCCAGCATCCCCTGTGGAATGCTTTCGACACATTGTAGAGTCATTGCCCTGACGAATTGAGGCTGTTCTGAGGGCAAAAGGGGGGAGCAACTCAATATTAGGAAGGTGTTTCTAATGTTTGGTACACTCAAGAGTAGATCTACAAACTTTCACCTGGATCGGCTTAAAATACACCTAGAGCATAAAATCCCTTTTCCTTAATTGTTCACAATCTAGCCAGTGGCTGCTCACCCATGTTGTGTATTCAGGATTAGGGAAGCTCACGCCATTCTTAAAACAGAGTCACCTCCACCTAGAGTCACCTCTCCACTGTGATCACTGATGTGATTAAAAATGGCTGCCGCAAAATGGCTGCCATGCATCACCCCTTATTACAATAGATATAAACTGCTTTGAACATCTGGTGAAGTACTAAACCAATCCATTTTTTAAAAATGAGACAGGTAGAGAGCAGGACAGACAGGTAGAGAGCAGGACAGACAGGTAGAGAACAGGACAGACAGGTAGAGAGCAGGACAGACAGGTAGAGAGCAGGACAGACAGGTAGAGAGCAGGACAGACAGGTAGAGAGCAGGTGAGACAGGTAGAGAGCAGGACAGACAGGTAGAGAGCAGGACAGACAGGTAGAGAGCAGGACAGACAGGTAGAGAACAGGACAGACAGGTAGAGAACAGGTGAGACAGGTAGAGAGCAGGACAGACAGGTAGAGAGCAGGACAGACAGGTAGAGAGCAGGACAGACAGGTAGAGAACAGGACAGACAGGTAGAGAACAGGTGAGACAGGTAGAGAGCAGGACAGACAGGTAGAGAGCAGGACAGACAGGTAGAGAGCAGGACAGACAGGTAGAGAGCAGGACAGACAGGTAGAGAGCAGGTGAGACAGGTAGAGAGCAGGTGAGACAGGTAGAGAGCAGGACAGACAGGTAGAGAGCAGGTGAGACAGGTAGAGAGCAGGACAGACAGGTAGAGAGCAGGACAGACAGGTAGAGAGCAGGACAGACAGGTAGAGAGCAGGACAGACAGGTAGAGAGCAGGTGAGACAGGTAGCGAGCAGGACAGACAGGTAGAGAGCAGGACAGACAGGTAGAGAGCAGGACAGACAGGTAGAGAGCAGGTGAGACAGGTAGAGAGCAGGTGAGACAGGTAGAGAGCAGGACAGACAGGTAGAGAGCAGGTGAGACAGGTAGAGAGCAGGACAGACAGGTAGAGAGCAGGACAGACAGGTAGAGAGCAGGACAGACAGGTAGAGAGCAGGTGAGACAGGTAGAGAGAAGGACAGACAGGTAGAGAGCAGGACAGACAGGTAGAGAGCAGGACAGACAGGTAGAGAGCAGGACAGACAGGTAGAGAGCAGGACAGACAGGTAGAGAGCAGGTGAGACAGGTAGAGAGCAGGACAGACAGGTAGAGAGCAGGTGAGACAGGTAGAGAGCAGGTGAGACAGGTAGAGAGCAGGACAGACAGGTAGAGAGCAGGACAGACAGGTAATGGTTGCTGGTTTGAATCCCCAAGCTGACTAGATAAAACATCTGTCTGAACCCTTGAGAAAGGCACTTAACCCTAATTAAATCACAGAATATTGAGATCAAAACGGCTGCATTGGATCTTTAAAACTAGAATCCTTAATTGGTGAAACTGCCACATCCATTTGGAAGTTACTGCAAAAAACGAACATTGTTCTTTCCCCCTCAGACATCATTGCATGCACGATAGAACAACAGTACTTAATTCTTGCACTTCTTCTCCTTAAATGTACTTCTCACATTCGGTGTTAGGTGTTCACTGAAACATTAAGTCCTGAACATATTCTGCATGGCCTTAAGCAGATAAAGACTAAGGAAGGAGCCATACAAGAGAGCTTGGCAGTAGACCTTATCTTAGGGATAAAACCCTTTAAATAGAGGACTTTACATTCAATGTCATTCATAACGAACAATTGCAGGGCAATGTCATGGCTTGATACTGTGCTTGAATATGATCATGTAAAATGTGTAACTTTGTCTACAAAACTGACCACGTTGTTGACAACATTGGCCTTAAATTGTTACATGAGACTGAAGCAAAGCTCAAGGACCGAAAAGGATTTCGAAAGGAACCATTAGGAAGCAACTTTGTTTTGGAATGCAGTCATTGTTTTCTCTCGTTAAAGGTTGTCCTTTTGATAGCAACACCAATACATCCCCATTAGGTCTTTACAGGACCAATGACCAATGAGCACATTCCCTCAACCTTTTGAGTTATTCTCCCGACAGTCTTAACCTTTGCTGCCCTGCAGATAACAGGCCATCTCTGCGTGCAACACATATAGCCTTAGCCCCAGATCTACAGTACTAAACATTTGCACACGGTGCAAAGTTTATATTAATATTTCAGTAAGGGATTTAACACAAAGACAACTATCTGTATTCACACCTAATATCTTGTTCTATCTCCTAACAATTACTTTACATTTTCTGTTATATCCTCAATGTTTAATTCCCTTTTGAAAAAACAGGCGCAAACTCTGGGTCCAAGCATTACCAGTATAGATGCAACAGATGATATTACTCACGCTTTCAACAATCATGATCCCCGAATCCCAGCAGATAAAGAGAACCAAACTGCTTGAAAAACCACAACGACAGGTAGGTAAACCAACTTCATCAACCAGATCCCTACATTAAGTCTCCATATGACAACAAACCCTCAGTCTGCACACTGTGAGCATACCAAGCGACCGAGCGACCAAGCGATCAGAGGACAGAAGGAAGTGTCAGGTCTGAAGCCTTACGCCTCCCTCCCTGTGAGGCCTCTCCTGTCCGCTACCTGCTAATCGGTTCAATCTCTCTCTCTCTCTCTCTCCCTCTCTCTCTCTCTCTCTCTCTCTCTCTCTCTCTCTCTCTCTCTCTCTCTCTCTCTCTCTCTCTCTCTCTCTCTCTCTCTCTCTCTCTCTCTCTCTCTCTCTCTCTCTCTCTCTCTCTCCCTTTCTCTCTTTCTCCTTTCTCTCTCTCTCTCTCTCTCTCCCCCCACCCTCTCTCTCTCTCTCTCTCTCTCTCTCTCTCTCTCTCTCTCTCTCTCTCTCTCTCTCTCTCTCCCTGTCTCTCTCTCTCTCTCTCTCCCCTTTCTCTCTCTCTCTCTCTCTCTCTCTCTCTCTCCCCCCCACCCTCTCTCTCTCTCTCTCTCTCCCCCACCCTCTCTCTCTCTCTCTCTCTCTCTCTCTCTCTCTCTCTCTCTTCTCTCTCTCGCTCTCTCTCCCTGTCTCTCTCTCTCTCCCTTTCTCTCTCTCTCTCTCTCTCTCTCTCCCCCACCCTCTCTCTCTCTCTCTCTCTCTCTCTCTCTCTCTCTCTCTCTCCCTTTTTCTCTCTCTCTCTCTCTCTCCCCCCACCCTCTCTCTCTCTCTCCCTTTTTCTCTCTCTCTCTCTCTCTCCCCCCACCCTCTCTCTCTCTCTCCTCCCTCCCTGTGGGGCCACTCCTGTCCGCTACCTGCTAATCTGGTCGTCGTGGGTTAGGAGCAGGCTAAGGATAGAATGGAAAGCCTCTCTAATCGCTAACCCTCAGATCGCTACCAAATCTGCTGAGACTTTGGGCAGACACATGACAAGGACTTCAGCGTTGCATAAACCCAGGGGAGACAAACTTAGCACGTTTTCAACGGTATGCCACAGGGAGCCAATGGATGTCCATGACTAGGCATTATCCGGGAAGCCAACCCTGTCCACGTGGGAACCTGTGGTTTATACCGTTTCAGACTGATCGAGAGCTAGACAGCCAATTAGACATCTGGACTGGAGGAGAGGGTGAGGGGCACTGGAAGTGAAATAATTGTCATCATGGGCATAAGTCATAAGGCCGTCTTCAGAGAGACTTCAGAGAGACTTCAGAGAGACTTCAGAGAGACATCAGAGAGACTTCAGAGAGACATCAGAGAGACTTCAGAGAGACTTCAGAGAGACTTCAGAGAGACATCAGAGAGACTTCAGAGAGACATCAGAGAGACATCAGAGAGACATCAGAGAGACTTCAGAGAGACTTCAGAGACTTCAGAGAGACATCAGAGAGACTTCAGAGAGACTTCAGAGAGACTTCAGAGAGACTTCAGAGAGACTTCAGACTACCTGCTTTTGTTTTTAGTTTGTTTTTTAGTTGCGGACTTAAAAAATGCAACAGATGCAAAAACTAAAAGGTTGGGTTGAGCCATAGAGACAAATCAAATGCTTACTTTCGAGCCCTTTCCCAACCACGCAGTTAAAAAGTAAGAAAATTAACAAATAGAAAATAGTAACACAATAAAATAACACAATAAAATGCCAAATGCCAAATCTTTCCAGCCTCCTGAGGGGGAAGAGGCGTTGTTGTACCCTTTTCACAACTGTGTTGGTATAATATACAGTAGGTAGTAGGTAGAATATACAGTAGATATAATATACAGTAGGTACAGTGAGGGAAAAAAGTATTTGATCCCCTGCTGATTTTGTACGTTTGCCCACTGACAAAGAAATGATCAGTCTATAATTTTAATGGTAGGTTTATTTGAACAGTGAGAGACAGAATAACAACAACAAAAATCCAGAAAAATGCATGTAAAAAAATTTATAAATTGATTTGCATTTTAATGAGGGAAATAAGTATTTGACCCCTCTGCAAAACATGACTTACTACTTGGTGGCAAAACCCCTGTTGGCAATCACAGAGGTCAGACGTTTCTTTTAGTTGGCCACCAGGTTTGCACACATCTCAGGAGGGATTTTGTTCCACTCCTCTTTGCAGATCTTCTCCAAGTCATTAAGGTTTCGAGGCTGACGTTTGGCAACTCGAACCTTCAGCTCCCTCCACAGATTTTCTATGGGATTAAGGTCTGGAGACTGGCTAGGCCACTCCAGGACCTTAATGTGCTTCTTCTTGAGCCACTCCTTTGTTGCCTTGGCCGTGTTTTTTGGGTCATTGTCATGCTGGAATACAAATCCATGACCCATTTTCAATGCCCTGGCTGAGGGAAGGAGGTTCTCACCCAAGATTTGACGGTACATGGCCCCGTCCATCGTCCCTTTGATGTGGTGAAGTTGTCCTGTCCCCTTAGCAGAAAAACACCCCCAAAGCATAATGTTTCCACCTCCATGTTTCATGGTGGGGATGGTGTTCTTGGGGTCATAGGCAGCATTCCTCCTCCTCCAAACACGGCGAGTTGAGTTGATGCCAAAGAGCTCAATTTTGGTCTCATCTGACCACAACACTTTCACCCAGTTCTCCTCTGAATCATTCAGATGTTCATTGGCAAACTTCAGACGGCCCTGTATATGTGCTTTCTTGAGCAGGGGGACCTTGCGGGCGTTGCAGGATTTCAGTCTTTCACGGCGTAGTGTGTTACCAATTGTTTTCTTGGTGACTATGGTCCCATCTGTCTTGAGATCATTGACAAGATCCTCCTGTGTAGTTCTGGGCTGATTCCTCACCGTTCTCATGATCATTGCAACTCCACAAGGTGAGATCTTGCATGGGAGCCCCAGGCAGAGGGAGACTGACAGTTATTTTGTGTTTCTTCCATTTGCGAATAATCGCACCAACTGTTGTCACCTTCTCACCAAGCTGCTTGGCGATGGTCTTGTAGCCCATTCCAGCCTTGTGTAGGTCTACAATCTTGTCCCTGACATCCTTGGAGAGCTCTTTGGTCTTGGCCATGGTGGAGAGTTTGGAATCTGATTGATTGATTGCTTCTGTGGACAGGTTACTTTTATACAGGTAACAAACTGAGATTAGGAGCACTCCCTTTAAGAGTGTGCTCCTAATTTCAGCTCGTTACCTGTATAAAAGATACCTGGGAGCCAGAAATCTTCCTGATTGAGAGGGGGTCAAATACTTATTTCCCTCATTAAAATGCAAATCAATTTATAACATTTTTGACATGCGTTTTTCTGGATTTTGTTGTTGTTATTCTGTCTCTCACTGTTCAAATAAACCTACCATTAAAATTATAGACTGATCATTTCTTTGTCAGTGGGCAAACGTACAAAATCAGCAGGGGATCAAATACTTTTTTCCCTCACTGTATAATATACAGTAGGTATAATATACAGTAGATAGAATATACAGTAGGTATAATATACAGTAGGTAGAATATACAGTAGGTAGAATATACAGTAGGTAGAATATACAGTAGGTAGAATATACAGTAGATAGAATATACAGTAGATAGAATATACAGTAGGTAGAATATACAGTAGGTATAATAAACAGTATTTAAAGACACAGTGGTTAACATCGAGACTTAAGTAACTGAACAAGTTATTCAACTAATTGAATAAGTAGACAAATCTCAGCCAGTCAAGTCCTTGCGTCACAGAAGTCAGTTAGCCTACACGTGACTAGCATACAGGTTACACTGCTACAGTAATGTGTTGCTGAATCTACAATAGAGGACGTGAGTCTCTGACTTGACAGAGATCACGTTTACATTTTGGACATTTAGTGGACGCTCTCATCCGGAGCGTCTTACAGTCAGTGCATTCGACTAAAGCCAGGTCGAGTGGCACAGACACAGAAATGTCATTAGAACACGGTCAAAGAAAAGAAAAAGGCAGTTTTGAGCCATTGCTGTAAACGATCCATACTGCAGCCAGAGGAAGAGTAAAACAACACGGAACCAGAGGGCTAGCAGACAACGGGCAGGACCACCCCTCTCTGTGGTGGGTGAGGGCTAGCAGACAACGGGCAGGACCACCCCTCTCTGTGGTGTCTGAGGGCTAGCAGACAACGGGCAGGACCACCCCTCTCTGTGGTGTCTGAGGGCTAGCAGACAACGGGCAGGACCACCTCTCTCTGTGGTGGGTGAGGGCTAGCAGACAACGGGCAGGACCACCTCTCTCTGTGGTGGGTGAGGGCTAGCAGACAACGGGCAGGACCACCCCTCTCTGTGGTGGGTGAGGGCTAGCAGACAACGGGCAGGACCACCACTCTCTGTGGTGGGTGAGGGCTAGCAGACAACGGGCAGGACCACCCCTCTCTGTGGTGGGTGAGGGCTAGCAGACAACGGGCAGGACCACCCCTCTCTGTGGTGGGTGAGGGCTAGCAGACAACGGGCAGGACCACCCCTCTCTGTGGTGGGTGAGGGCTAGCAGACAACGGGCAGGACCACCCCTCTCTGTGGTGGGTGAGGGCTAGCAGACAACGGGCAGGACCACCACTCTCTGTGGTGGGTGAGGGCTAGCAGACAACGGGCAGGACCACCACTCTCTGTGGTGGGTGAGGGCTAGCAGACAACGGGCAGGACCACCACTCTCTGTGGTGGGTGAGGGCTAGCAGACAACGGGCAGGACCACCACTCTCTGTGGTGGGTGAGGGCTAGCAGACAACGGGCAGGACCACCACTCTCTGTGGTGGGTGAGGGCTAGCAGACAACGGGCAGGACCACCCCTCTCTGTGGTGGGTGAGGGCTAGCAGACAACGGGCAGGACCACCCATCTCTGTGGTGGGTGAGGGCTAGCAGACAACGGGCAGGACCACCCCTCTCTGTGGTGGGTGAGGGCTAGCAGACAACGGGCAGGACCACCACTCTCTGTGGTGGGTGAGGGCTAGCAGACAACGGGCAGGACCACCCCTCTCTGTGGTGGGTGAGGGCTAGCAGACAACGGGCAGGACCACCCCTCTCTGTGGTGGGTGAGGGCTAGCAGACAACGGGCAGGACCACCCATCTCTGTGGTGGGTGAGGGCTAGCAGACAACGGGCAGGACCACCCCTCTCTGTGGTGGGTGAGGGCTAGCAGACAACGGGCAGGACCACCCCTCTCTGTGGTGGGTGAGGGCTAGCAGACAACGGGCAGGACCACCCCTCTCTGTGGTGGGTGAGGGCTAGCAGACAACGGGCAGGACCACCCCTCTCTGTGGTGGGTGAGGGCTAGCAGACAACGGGCAGGACCACCCATCTCTGTGGTGGGTGAGGGCTAGCAGACAACGGGCAGGACCACCACTCTCTGTGGTGGGTGAGGGCTAGCAGACAACGGGCAGGACCACCACTCTCTGTGGTGGGTGAGGGCTAGCAGACAACGGGCAGGACCACCACTCTCTGTGGTGGGTGAGGGCTAGCAGACAACGGGCAGGACCACCCATCTCTGTGGTGGGTGAGGGCTAGCAGACAACGGGCAGGACCACCCCTCTCTGTGGTGGGTGAGGGCTAGCAGACAACGGGCAGGACCACCACTCTCTGTGGTAGGTGAGGGCTAGCAGACAACGGGCAGGACCACCCATCTCTGTGGTGGGTGAGGGCTAGCAGACAACGGGCAGGACCACCCCTCTCTGTGGTGGGTGAGGGCTAGCAGACAACGGGCAGGACCACCCCTCTCTGTGGTGGGTGAGGGCTAGCAGACAACGGGCAGGACCACCCCTCTCTGTGGTGGGTGAGGGCTAGCAGACAACGGGCAGGACCACCCCTCTCTGTGGTGGGTGAGGGCTAGCAGACAACGGGCAGGACCACCCATCTCTGTGGTGGGTGAGGGCTAGCAGACAACGGGCAGGACCACCACTCTCTGTGGTGGGTGAGGGCTAGCAGACAACGGGCAGGACCACCACTCTCTGTGGTGGGTGAGGGCTAGCAGACAACGGGCAGGACCACCCCTCTCTGTGGTGGGTGAGGGCTAGCAGACAACGGGCAGGACCACCACTCTCTGTGGTGGGTGAGGGCTAGCAGACAACGGGTCCAAACCAGTCAGGTTTCAAGACTGGTCATTCAACTGAGACTGCTCTTCTCTGTGTCAAGGAGGCTCTCCGCACTGCTAAAGCTAACTCTCCCTCCTCTGCTCTCGTCCTTCTAGACCTATCCGCTGCCTTTGATACTGTGAACCATCAGATCCTCCTCTCCACCCTCTCCGAGTTGGGCATCTCCGGCGCTGCTCACTCTTGGATTGCGTCCTACCTGACAGGTCGCTCCTACCAGGTGGCGTGGCGAGAATCTGTCTCCGCACCACGTGCTCTCACCACTGGTGTCCCCCAGGGCTCAGTTCTAGGACCTCTCCTATTCTCTCTATACACCAAGTCACTTGGCTCTGTCATATCCTCACATGGTCTCTCCTATCATTGCTACGCAGACGACACACAATTAATTTTCTCCTTTCCCCCTTCTGATAACCAGGTGGTAAATCGCATCTCTGCATGTCTGGCAGACATATCAGTGTGGATGTCGGATCACCACCTCAAGCTGAACCTCGGCAAGACGGAGCTGCTCTTCCTCCCTGGGAAGGACTGCCCGTTCCATGATCTCGCCATCACGGTTGACAACTCCATTGTGTCCTCCTCCCAGAGTGCAAAGAGCCTTGGCGTGACCCTGGACAACACCCTGTCGTTCTCCGCCAACATCAAGGCGGTGACCCGATCCTGCAGGTTCATGCTCTACAACATTCGCAGAGTACGATCCTACCTTACACAGAAAGCGGCACAGGTCCTAATCCAGGCACTTGTCATCTCCCGTCTGGATTACTGCAACTCGCTGTTGGCTGGGCTCCCTGCCTGTGCCATTAAACCCCTACAACTTATCCAGAACGCCGCAGCCCGTCTGGTGTTCGACCTTCCCAAGTTCTCTCATGTCACCCCGCTCCTCCGCACACTCCACTGGCTTCCAGTTGAGGCTCGCATCTACTACAAGACCATGGTGCTTGCGTACGGAGCTGTGAGGGGAACGGCACCTCCTCACCTTCAGGCTCTGATCAGACCCTACACCCAAACGAGGGCACTACGTTCATCCACCTCTGGCCTGCTAGCCCCCCTACCTCTGCGGAAGCACAGTTCCCGCTCAGCCCAGTCAAAGCTATTTGCTGCTCTGGCACCCCAATGGTGGAACAAGCTCCCCCCGGACGCCAGGACAGCGGAGTCACTCACCACCTTCCGGAGACACTTGAAACCCTACCTCTTTAAGGAATACCTGGAATAGGATAAAGCAATCCTTCTACCCCCCCCCCCCCCCCCCCCTTACCCCACCCCCCCCATAAAAAAATTATAAATAAGAGCGTCTGCTAAATGATGTAAATGTAAAAATGTAGAGGGTCCTGTTGAGCCTCACTGGTTAGTCAGAGCGACTGGTGATGATGTCATCCACCCACGTCCAATGAGAGGGCTTTCCTGAACCAAGCACAACATCAATTGAAAAGAGTGAGAAGGTTATAGATCCCCAAGACTACAAATGTGTTGGATGCATTTGCCCAATAGAATTGAATGGTAAATAATGTATTGTGTCATTTTGGAGTCACCTTTATTGTAAATAAGAATAGAATATGTTTCTAAACACTTCTACATTAATGTGAAAAATGATTAGTGGCAAAGTTTCGCGACGCACAAATATCATACCCCCCACCCCAAAATGCTAACCTCCCCTGGTATTGTAATGGTGAGAGGTTAGCATTTTGGGGTGGGGGGTATGATATTTGTGCGTCTGTAACTTTCCCACTCATCATTATTCACATTAATGTAGAAGTGTTTAGAAACATATTCTATTCTTATTTACAATAAAGGTGACTCCAAAATGACACAATACATTATTTACCATTCAATTCTATTGGGCAAATGCATCCAACACATTTGTAGTCACAAGCTTGATGTAGTCACTGCGTGCTGTGAATATGGGACCAAATAATTAACTTTTTACTACTTTAATACACATACAAGTGAATTTGTCCCAATACTTTTGGTTCCCTAAAACGGGGGGGTCTATGTACAAAAAGTGCTGTAATTTCTAAATGGACTAACCTCATAGTCATTGTATCACTTCAAATCCAAAGTGCTGGAGCACAGAGCCAAAACAACAACAAAATGAGTCACTGTTCCAATACTGTGTAGTCACGAATTGGGGGTGGGAAATAATGTCCTGATGATTTCCACGTGGACCGCAGAAACATCAACATTTAGGCACTGACCTTAGCTAGCTATCTTGACTGTGAACTTGCTCGTTTACCCGACCGTGGGACAGACCATGTTTGTTTCCACACTCGCGACTCTGACTCTCTATTGGTTAAACGGACTCTTGGCCTCCCATCCTATTCTGACCACCTCTCGCCGGCTTTGCATTCATGTTACCTGATGAAATTGCGGTACAATATGAACGTGTAACCATCTGATTGATACACATTCCAAATGTCATAAAAAAAATCAACACTGCAGAGCTCTCCCTGTCCTCTGCCGTGCCTTGATGGTATTACTGCTGATGATATCTGGAAATGTCCCCCCCCTCAGATTTGCCACCAACGCTCCTTATAGGACACATCACTGCACTCTACACTCCTCTGTAAACTGGTCATCTCTGTATACCCAACGCAAGACCCACTGGTTGATGCTTTTATATATCAAAACCTTTTAGGCCTCACTTCCCACAATCTGAAATACCGACTGTAACCCTCATCCTTTTTTTAAACTTTCATAATAAACTCATATAAAAGAGAAAAATGACGGGGGACAGGGTAATTTAGTGGTGGATGATGTTGGTTGCAGTGGTCACTTATTTCAGCAGCACTTTCAAAACAGGCTATAACCAACTTTCAATTAAAATGAGTATTTTACATGTATGGTTACAGTTTATGCTTCATTATTAGGTTGTGTATACAGGAAATGTTTACTATCAAGGATTTTAGGTGAAACGGGAAAAAAAAATATTGTCAGAAGTGGGATTCGAACCCACGCCTCCAGGGGAGACTGCGACCTGAACGCAGCGCCTTAGACCGCTCGGCCATCCTGACTTGATAGAACAATTGTTAATATAATCGGCTTTTAAACAATTATATAGCTTAAGTTTTCTATACAACATTTCTTTGTGAACAGAAAATACATATTTAGCAGCTAAACCTTTTAAAAAATCGTTTAACACTAGCTTACTAATGCTAACGTTAGCTTAGCTGCTATTGTATATCAATGGCTTACCCGCTATTATTTAGCATGCCAGCTAGCTAGTCATTTTGACAGGAGCTTCAGCTTGCCTGAACAAGCGTGATGAATCCTTACTTTTCTCGTTGTGTTTTTGTGATAAAAGGCAGCTTGCTGCTGGCTCCCACATTTATTTGACCCAATAGATATTTCTAACTTGCTGGTGAAATTAGGGGCCGTTGAGTGAACAAGCTCCCCAGCATTCCTCCGTGGCGGTGAAGCTCTACCTTTACTTAGCTTACTTACAAGCCCTTAACAAACAATGCAGAAAATATTTACCAAATAAACTAAAGTAAAACAATTCTAAAAAGTAACACAATAAAATAACAATAACAAGGCTATATACAGGGGGTACTGGTACCGAGTCAATGTGCGGGGGTACAGGTTAGTCGAGGTAATTTGTACATGTAGGTAGGGGTAAAGTGACTATACATTGATAATATACAGTGGGTAGCAGCAGTGTAAAAACAAATGGAGGGGGTGGGGGTGTCAATGTAAATAGTCCGGGTGGTCATTTGATTAATTGTTCAGCAGTCTTATGGCTTGGGGGTAGAAGCTGTTAAGGAGGCTTTTGGTCCTAGACTTGGCGCTCCGGTACCGCTTGCCGTGCGGTAGCAGAGAGAACAGTCTATGACTTGGGTGGCTGGAGTCTTTGACAATTTTTTGGGCTTTCCTCTGACACCGCCTAGTATATAGGTCCTGGATGGCAGGAAGCTTGGCCCCAGTGATGTACTGGGCCGTACGCACTACCCTCTGTAGCGCCTTACGGTCAGATGCCGAGCAGTTCCATACCAGGCGGTGATGCAACCAGTCAGGATGCTCTCGATGGTGCAGCTGTAGAACTTTTTGAGGACCTGGGGATCCAAATCTTTTCCGTCTCCTGAGGGGAAAAGGTGTTGTCGTGCCCTTTTGATGACTATCTTGGTGTGTTTGGACCATGATAGTTTGTTGGTGATGTGGACACCAAGGAACTCGAAACTCTCGACCCGCTCCACTACAGCCCCGGTCGATGTTAATGGGGGCCTGTTCTGCCCGCCTTTTCCTGTAGTCCACGATTAGCTCCTTTGTCTTGCTCACATTGAGGGAGAGGTTGTTGTCCTGGCACCACACTGCCAGGTCTTTGACCTCCTCCCTATAGACTGTCTCATTGTTGTCGGTGAAGTACTGCGAGAATGCACTCCAACGTAGGTCTAGCTTATGTCTAGCTTATGTCACATAGGCTAAATTCATACAGCACCCATAATTCATACAGCACCCATAATTCATACAGCACCCATGATTCATACAGCACCCATTATTCATACAGCACCCGTGATTCATACAGCACCCATAATTCATACAGCACCCATGATTCATACAGCACCCATGATTCATACAGCACCCATGATTCATACAGCACCCATAATTCATACAGCACCCATGATTCATACAGCACCCATGATTCATACAGCACCCATGATTCATACAGCACCCATAATTCATACAGAACCCATGATTCATACAGCACCCATGATTCATACAGCACCTATGATTCATACAGCACCCATGACTCATACAGCACCCATGACTCATACAGCACCCATGATTCATACAGCACCCATAATTCATACAGCACCCATAATTCATACAGCACCCATAATTCATACAGCACCCATGATTCATACAGCACCCATAATTCATACAGCACCCATAATTCATACAGCACCCATAATTCATACAGCACCCATATTCCGTAAGGGATGGGTCGGCAACTGGCGATTTGACCCGTACATTTTAATTCATGCATTAATTAATTAATTCACGCATACACACACCTCCCTCAACCTCTCCAACAACAACCCCAATGTTTCACACACACACACACACACACACACACACACACACAAACACACACAAACACACACAAATAAACACACACATAAACCTCTCCCTCAACCTCCCCCTTGGTGGAGTAGGGTGTGGTGGTGGGAAAAGTGAGTGTGGAAATGACAGCACAGTGTCCAGTCCAGTTCCAGTCGTCAAGGCCACCTGCTACCGTTCCTCCCTAACGCTGCTATAATGTCAACACTGGGCTTGCGTCCCAAATAGCACCCTTTTCCCTTTATAGTGCACTAATTTTAACCAGGGTCCATAAGGCTCTGATCAAAAGTAGTGTACTTGATAAGGGAATAGGGTGCCATTTTGGACGCTCTCTGAAGATCAAGGCTCCGGAAAACTCTTCTGTGTCATGGGGGTGACGTTACCACATAATCAACACTGGAGGATTCTGTTGTTTTCGTTTTGTAGAAACCAACTTTCTCAATCATCATAGCTTTTCATGCTTCCATAGAAGCCTTTGGGGGACATTGAGCAGAACAGTGATGATTCAGATCAGACCAGTTTATGTTGTTTATCAGAGTTTATGAACGGGCTCTGAAAGCCTTGAGAGCCCTATGAAGATTGTAGGCTTAATATTAGTATTTTTTTTAAATTACAATGTTTTCTAATTAAAATCTTTAATTTTAGTGCACTATTTAAATAATCTAGTCATCTTATGTGGAGATGGCAGTGATTGTAAGTGTCTGAGAAACGTTGTTGTTGTTGTTGGGTTTTTTTTTTGTTCCTGTGCAACAACTTTTCAACGGGGCTGTGTAGTGTAGTAGCTTAGTTCGTCTTGGTCCATCAGAGCTGTTAAAAGGGAGACGTCTGACCTTGTAACGTCAGTTAGCAACATCATTACTGTGTCTGCTGGTCAGGATGCAGTATGCTGACTAAACCCAGTTAGCACAGACAGGATGATAGGACCAGCCACATAATATAGGTTCTGCAAAATGAAAAAGCAGAAGGAAAGAATCAAAATAAATAATCACTTGCAGGCTTTGAATGCATTTAATGAAATTAGAGTTTTACTAAACTGAGAGAGCTGAGAGAGTATTACTAAATTGAGAGAGTATTACTAAACTGAGAGAGTATTACTAAACAGAGAGCTGAGAGAGTATTACTAAACTGAGAGAGTATTACTAAACAGAGAGCTGAGAGAGTATTATTAAACTGAGAGAGTATTACTAAACTGAGAGAGTATTACTAAACTGAGAGAGCTGAGAGAGTATTACTAAACAGAGAGCTGAGAGAGTATTACTAAACAGAGAGCTGAGAGAGTATTACTAAATAGAGAGTATTACTTAACTGAATGTGTATAACTGAACTGGGAGTGTATTACTAAACTGAGAGCGTATTACTAAACTGAGAGCGTATTACTAAACTGAATGTATTACTAAACTGAGAGTATATTACTAAACTGAGAGTGTATTACTAAACTGAGAAAGTATTACTAAACTGAGAGAGTATTACTAAACTGATAGAGCTGAGAGAGTATTACTAAACTGAGAGCGTATTACTAAACTGAATGTATTACTAAACTGAGAGTATATTACTAAACTGAGAGTGTATTACTAAACTGAGAAAGTATTACTAAACTGAGAGAGTATTACTAAACTGAGAGAGTATTACTAAACCGAGAGAGTATTACTAAACTGAGAGAGTGTTACTAAACCGAGAGAGTATTACTAAACTGAGAGAGTATTACTAAACCGAGAGAGTATTACTAAACCGAGAGAGTATTACTAAACTGAGAGAGTGTTACTAAACCGAGAGAGTATTACTAAACTGAGAGAGTATTACTAAACTGAGAGAGTATTACTAAACCGAGAGAGTATTACTAAACCGAGAGAGTATTACTAAACTGAGAGAGTATTACTAAACTGAGAAAGCTGAGAGAGTATTACTAAACTGAGAGAGTATTACTATACTGAGAGAGTATTACTAAACTGAGAGTGCATTACTAAACTGAGAGGGTATTACTAAACTGAGAGTGAATTACTTAACTGAGAGAGTATTACTAAACTGAGAGAGTATTACTAAACTGAGAGAGTATTACTAAACTGAGAAAGCTGAGAGAGTATTACTAAACTGAGAGAGTATTACTAAACCAAGAGAGTATTACTTAACTGAGAGAGTATTACTAAACTGAGAAAGCTGAGAGAGTATTACTAAACTGAGAGAGTATTACTAAACTGAGAGAGTATTACTAAACTGAGAAAGCTGAGAGAGTATTACTAAACCAAGAGAGTATTACTTAACTGAGAGATTATTACTAAACTGAGAAAGCTGAGA
>NC_140018.1:478083-548083 GCF_964263955.1 Coregonus lavaretus | reverse complement strand
ATGGCATGGCATTGCAAAATGGAGTGATAGCCTTCCTTCTTCAAGATCCCTTTTACTCTGTACAAATCTCCCACTTTACCACCACCAAAGCACCCCCAGACCATCACATTGCCTCCACCATGCTTGACAGATGCCATCAAGCACTCCTTCAGCATCTTTTCATTTGGTCTGCGTCTCACAAATGTTCTTATTTGTGATCCGAACACCTCAAACTTCGTTTAGTCTGTCCATAACACTTTTTTCCAATCTTCCTCTGTCCAGTGTCTGTGTTCTTTTGCCCATCTTTTCTTTTTATTGGCCAGTCTGAGATATGGCTTTTTCTTTGCAACTCTGCCTAGAAGGTCAGCATCCCGGAGTCGCATCTTCACTGTTGACGTTGAGACTGGTGTTTTGCGGGTACTATTTAATGAAGCTGCCAGTTGAGGACCTGTGAGGCGTCTGTTTCTCAAACTAGACACTCTAATGTATTTGTCCTCTTGCTCAGTTGTGCACCGGGGCCTCCCACTCCTCTTTCTATTCTGGTTAGAGCCAGTTTGCGCTGTTCTGTGAAGGGAGTAGTACACAGCGTTGTACGAGATCTTCAGTTTCTTGGCAATTTCTCGCATGGAATAGCCTTCATTTCTCAGAACAAGAATAGACTGACGAGTTTCAGAAGAACGTTTTTTGTTTCTGGCCCACAATTGCTGATGCTCCAGATATTCAACTAGTCTCAAGAAGGCCAGTTTTATTGCTTCTTTAATCAGCACAACTGTTTTCAGCTGTGCTAACATAATTGCAAAAGGGTTTTCTAATGATCCATTAGCCTTTTTAAATGATAAACTTGGATTAGCAAACACAACGTGCCATTGGATCACAGGACTGATGGTTGCTGATAATGAGCCTCTGTACGCCTATGTAGATATTCCATTTTAAAAAATCAGCCGTTTCCAGCTACAATAGCCATTTACAACATTAACAATGTCTACACTGTATTTCTGATCAATTTGAGGTTATTTTAATGGACAACATTTTTTCTAAGTGACCCCAAACTTTTGAACGGTAGTGTAGGGAATTGGGTGCCATTTGGGACGTAGATGTTACTTACAAAGATCACCACTATGCACCTCTGTCCATGAGGACCGGCTGTCCTGGACCAGACCCAGACCCCATCCGCTCAACACAGCTGTCCTGGACCAGACCCAGACCTTATCCACTCAACAGAGCTGTCCTGGACCAGACTCAGACCCCATCCACTCAACACAGCTGTCCTGGACCAGACCCAGACCCCATCCACTCAACAGAGCTGTCCTGGACCAGACCCAGACCCCATCCGCTCAACACAGCTGTCCTGGACCAGACCCAGACCCCATCCACTCAACACAGCTGTCCTGGACCAGACCCAGACCCTATCCACTCAACAGAGCTGTCCTGGACCAGACCCAGACCCTATCCACTCAACAGAGCTGTCCTGGACCAGACCCAGACCCTATCCACTCAACAGAGCTGTCCTGGACCAGACCCAGACCCTATCCACTCAACACAGCTGTCCTGGACCAGACCCAGTCCCCATCCACTCAACACTGCTGTCCTGGACCAGACCCAGACCCAGACCCTATCCACTCAACACAGCTGTCCTGGACCAGACCCAGACCCTATCCACTCAACACAGCTGTCCTGGACCAGACCCAGACCTTATCCACTCAACAGAGCAACAGCATCCAGTCAGCGTCAGATAGGGTAGCTATTAGCCTGCATTAGCCTGGTGGAGGAGAGGAAAGGAGAGGGTGTTAGCCCAGGAAGGTGATGAGACAGAGGGGGAACAGGAAGTAGATCAGACTACCAGACAGGCTGGTTCCATAATGCTGATCTGGGACCTGTAGCTAAAAAATAAACGAGAACAGACAACCTGACAGAGTAATTATCCAGTACTGATCCAAGAGCTGTATGGGAGAGGAACAAGAACAGACTAGCTGCCGGGGTGTTTCCTTAGACTGGGGCTCAAGCTGGATCAGAGAGGAATAACAAGAAATACTTTGTTATTTCAGCTTTAGATCCTGTAATACCTCCAATCAATCTCCTGCAGATGCTGATCATCAGCTTGATGTGGAAAGGAACTAGAGATGATGACATTAAAGCCAGGGGACTTTTTGGTCTTCATTTAAGGTTAGGGTTAAAGTGACAATATGTGACTTTTTGGGCGACAGACCAATTTCACATAGAAATGTGAGTTATAGGTCTGTCATTCTACTTGAAATCAAGTCTAAGAAAAGTGGTTGTTATGTTCTATGTGCGCTATTTCTATGCTTCCTGTTACATTTTGTTTTTGCATCTTTTACTTTCGGTTTTGTACACAAGATTCGAACAGCTGAAACAACAGTATTTTTGGTTAAATATATTTCACAGCGGTTTAGATGGTACAATGATTCTCTGCACTATACTAGCGTATTTTGTCACATAAACTGAAATTAGGCCAACTATTAGAGTTTTAGCAACCAAGAAATGGCGGAGCGATTTCTGTATTGCGCAACTTTAAGGTTAGAAATAATTATGATTTTGTGGTTGTGGTAACTAGTGACGACCTCCACTCTCGGATTAGATGCAGCATATGAAATCTGACACCTCATCTGCATGAAGAGCAACGTTTGACATTTTCGGACCTATCCAGATAAAGGATAGAACCTCGCAGCTCTGATTCCGATACAGCAAATGAAACGGAAGAGTCTAGCGCAGTGTTCCCCAATTGACCGCAAGAAGCCCAAACAGACATAATGTTTGACTAAAACAGAATCATTTCAAACCTTCTTTACATTGGTATACCATCACGTCGTGTCTCTCTATTATCCGTGGGAATACTTGGGAACAGATTTCTTAAATTAAAATCACTTGGAGCTGATTTCCTCGTGTTTTTTTGTTTTTGTTTTTTTTTAACAGTCTTTTAGGTCCAACAATAAAATTCCATACATGTTTTTATTTTTATTTTTATTGAAAACGTGGTGGGCCAAAAAAATAACCCCTTTTAATGGATCCTCGAATAACCTTTTTGAATAACCTTTTGGGGTTACATTTTGAACTACCCCCCCTCCCCTATTATTATTATTATTATTATTATTAATAATAATAATAATAATAATACGCATAACAATAACACAATATTTTAGTTCTCAGTGTTTATTATGATTTTAGTGGCAAAGCAGAATAAAAAAATCTAAATATGAGGTAAACTCCCAGCAGAGACCCAAGTTCAATGGGTATATCCTCTGGTGTGTTGATGTTAATGTGTTGATGTTCTCCGTATCCATAGCCATAACCCCAGCCTGTGAACAATGAACAGAGGTGTAGTTATTTTCTGACAGAGTACTGTGAACACTGAACAGAGGTGTAGCTATTTTCAGACTGAACTGTGAACAGAGGTTGTGTAGTTATCTTCACACAGAGTACTGTGAACACTGAACAGAGGGAAGGGATTGAAGCTGACATGTTGAGTGTTTTGCCCTCGCTTCCTGACAACTAAATAGTCAACACATCCCATATAGTGGTGTAACACTCCTCTGCTTAGGTCACACAAAGGGAATATTTGATGTATGATATATATGGTAGCACAAGGTAATACACAAGGAGAGTGTATTTGTATAGGAACATAATACAGTCATATTGATACATAGTCAGGTACCGGCTACAAGGTGGGTTGAAAACATCCCATCACTTATTGGCAGCTCAGATTATCCATGAGATGTGTGTGTTGTCGTGAAAAAAAGGAACACAATCAGATCTTTAGATTGTATGATTCCAAGTGGCTATTCAAACTAGTACCGCTGTGTGTAACCAGTGACTGACATGTACTGACTGTTCAGTGTTCAGAGTTGATCTAGTGTTCAGTGTTTGGAGTTGATCTAGTGTTCAGTGTTTGGAGTTGATCTAGTGTTCAGTGTTGGAGTAATCTAGTGTTCAGTGTTAGGAGTTAATCTAGTGTTCAGTGTTCAGTGTTTGGAGTTGATCTAGTGTTCAGTGTTTGGAGTTGATCTAGTGTTCAGTGTTTGGAGTTGATCTAGTGTTCAGTGTTCAGAGTTGATCTAGTGTTCAGTGTTAGGAGTTAATCTAGTGTTCAGTGTTAGGAGTTAATCTAGTGTTCAGTGTTAGGAGTTAATCTAGTGTTCAGTGTTCGGAGTTGATCTAGTGTTCAGTGTTAGGAGTTAATCTAGTGTTCAGTGTTCAGTGTTCGGAGTTGATCTAGTGTTCAGTGTTTGGAGTTGATCTAGTGTTCAGTGTTGGAGTTGATCTAGTGTTCAGTGTTTGGAGTTGATCTAGTGTTCAGTGTTTGGAGTTGATCTAGTGTTCAGTGTTTGGAGTTGATCTAGTGTCCAGTGTTTGGAGTTGATCTAGTGTTCAGTGTTTGGAGTTGATCTAGTGTTCAGTGTTTGGAGTTGATCTACTGTTCAGTGTTTGGAGTTGATCTAGTGTTCAGTGTTCGGAGTTGATCTAGTGTTCAGTGTTCGGAGTTGATCTAGTGTTCAGTGTTTGGAGTTGATCTAGTGTTCAGTGTTTGGAGTTGATCTAGTGTTCAGGGTTGGAGTTGATCTAGTGTTCAGTGTTTGGAGTTGATCTAGTGTTCAGTGTTTGGAGTTGATCTAGTGTCCAGTGTTTGGAGTTGATCTAGTGTTCAGTGTTTGGAGTTGATCTAGTGTCCAGTGTTTGGAGTTGATCTAGTGTTCAGTGTTCGGAGTTCATCTAGTGTTCAGTGTTTGGAGTTGATCTAGTGTTCAGTATTTTTCCTTTTCCCTGTTCCTATGTACTACCCCGGGGGCGGGGGAAGAGGTTGTTAGGGCACCACAGGGGGAGTCTTTAACTGGGGGAGGATAGGGGAGGCTGGGATAGGCTGGGGGAGGCTGGGGGAGGCTGGGGTTAGGCTGGGATAGGCTGGGGGAGGCTGTTACGGAGCCCTACACTCTTAGAAAAAAAAGTTGCTATCTAGAACCTAAAAGGGTTCTTTGCCTGTCCCCATAGGAGAAAACATTGAAGAACCCTTTTGGTTCCAGGTAGAACCCTTTTGGTTCCAGGTAGAACCCTTTTGGTTCCATGTATAACCCTTTCCACAGAGGAACCATAAAGGGCTCTCCTATGGGGACAGTCGAATAACCCTTTCTCTTACGAGTGTACTCTGACCCTTGTAGGTGCTGGGGCCAACCTTCTCCCCCTAACAGAGCGGTTACAGACCCCAGCCTGGGGCCAACCTTCTCCCCCTAACAGAGCGGTTACAGACCCCTGCCTGGGGCCAACCTTCTCCCCCTAACAGAGCGGTTACAGACCCCTGCCTGGGGCCAACCTTCTCCCCCTAACAGAGGTTACAGACCCCAGCCTGGGGCCAACCTTCTCCCCCTAACAGAGCGGTTACAGACCCCAGCCTGGGGCCAACCTTCTCCCCCTAACAGAGCGGTTACAGACCCCTGCCTGGGGCCAACCTTCTCCCCCTAACAGAGCGGTTACAGACCCCAGCCTGGGGCCAACCTTCTCCCCCTAACAGAGCGGTTACAGACCCCTGCCTGGGGCCAACCTTCTCCCCCTAACAGAGCCAGCGAGCCTGCAGGAAGGACATGGTATGATCTTAGTCCTGTCAGAGTGAGCACAGTGGTGCTGCAACTGTAAACTCTGGCATTTGATGAATGTTGTCATTCCATTGGACTTTAAATCAGATTCACCAGGAGCAAAAAGTGCTGTAGTGTAGGGATTCTCATCCCAAATGGCACCCTATTCCCTATATAGCGCACTACTTTTGAGCAGGCCCGATATAGGGAATAGGGTATATGGTGGTGCTACTTGCGACTCAACCCCTGGGAGCTGTGTAGTGCTGTGTGGTGTAGGTTTATTAGAAACATGTACTGGGTACTGGGAAGGAGAGTCCCTAACTAGACACGTGTTTAACTGCAAGTGTGGTGGTCTTGGATACGGACATTCTTTCTTTGCAGAGGTCAGTTCATAATAATATCTGATATCAGAGTTCTGTTCATAATAATATCTGATATCAGAGTTCTGTTCATAATAATATCTGATATCAGAGGTCAGTTCATAATAATAAATGATATCAGAGGTCAGTTCATAATAATAAATGATATCAGAGGTCAGTTCATAATAATAAATGATATCAGAGGTCAGTTCATAATAATAAATGATATCAGAGGTCAGTTCATAATAATAAATGATATCAGAGGTCAGTTCATAATAATAAATGATATCAGAGTTCTGTTCATAATAATATCTGATATCAGAGTTCTGTTCATAATAATATCTGATATCAGAGGTCAGTTCATAATAATAAATGATATCAGAGGTCAGTTCATAATAATAAATGATATCAGAGGTCAGTTCATAATAATAAATGATATCAGAGGTCAGTTCATAATAATAAATGATATCAGAGGTCAGTTCATAATAATAAATGATATCAGAGGTCAGTTCATAATAATAAATGATATCAGAGGTCAGTTCATAATAATAAATGATATCAGAGTTCTGTTCATAATAATACATGATATCAGAGTTCTGTTCATAATAATAAATGATATCATAGGTCAGTTAAGACTGATCTGACAGAGTAATTAGTCGGTGTCCGGCCAGCCGTGTGTGGCCACATTTGTGTGTGCGCGCTTGCACGTGTGTCCACCTCTGTGTGTGTGTCTCTTTGCATGTGTGTGTGTGTGTGTGTGTGTGGCCGAGGCATGTTGAGCCAGCCAGCCAGGTCGACAAGGTCCCCCAGTAAACACAGCCCTGTTTCCTCCTCTCTATCCCCCATACCGACCAATGGGTTCCCCTCCCCTCCCCTCCGCTCCCCTCTTTACTGCCGCGGCCCAGCCGACCCCCAAACATCCTGATGCTCAGGTCTTATCAGTCAGGAAACACCACGCAGCAGTCACATCCTCTTCACTAGGAGCACGACTCAGCTGGTCCCAAAAAACAACAACGCAGGAAGACCCGCCGAGCTAAAGTGCCAGACTCCAGGATTTGTCAAAAGCCCCCTGAATTCCTTTTATCAGAGAGAGAGAGAAGAATTCTGGGAGGAAAAAGGAGACGGGGAGAGAGAGAAATGAGGAACATTTTAGAAACAGTCAATGGTGAAGAACATGCTGATTTATTTGTTTATTTATTTCACTCTACAACTACAGTTTATAAAGAACAGAGAGAGAGAGAGAGAGAGAGAGAGAGAGAGAGAGAGAGAGAGAGAGAGAGAGAGAGAGAGAGAGAGAGAGAGAGAGAGAGAGAGAGAGAGAGAGAGAGAGAGAGAGAGAGAGAGAGAGAGAGAGAGAGAGAGAGAGAGAGAGAGAGAGAGAGAGAGAGAGAGAGAGAGAGAGAGAGAGAGAGAGAGAGAGCGAGCGAGCGAGAGAGAGAGAGAGAGAGAGAGAGAGAGAAGAGAGAGAGAGAGAGAGAGAGAGAAGGAGAGAAGAGAGAGAGAGAGAGAGAGAGAGAGAGGGAGAAGGGAGAGAGAGAGAAAGGGAGAGAGGAGAGGAGAGAGAGGAAAGGGGAGAGAGAGAAAGGGGAGAGCATGTTTTACACTAATCATCTGAACCAGGGAGGAATGAAAGAGGGAGGAGGGGGGAGAGAGAGAGAGAGAGGGGAGGAGGGGGGAGAGAGAGAGAGAGTCCGAGCAGGCATTGGTGACACACTCGTATCAACATCACTGACATAATAATATTACCAGTAACCAGTGTTCCTCTTGGTTACTTCTTGCAGCAAAAACCAATGCTGAGATCATTTCATCATTCACAATACTATTTTGCTATAAATACTTGCTATAAGCAAACAGCTGTCTATTGAAAAGAAGTCTTAACCCCTTTCTTCAGTACAATATCATATATATTTGAGTATTATTATGCATTATGCAGTATTATACCAAATTATCCAAAATATTTTGATATACCCTGATGTTGGTCTGTGTATGTCGGCGTGTGGTTATATCCAAGTTGCAAATATTTTTATATAAAAGTGGAACTTTTATTTTAAATTAATTCAACTTCACAAACCTAAATCAGCATACAGTAAATACATAGTTATCATCATTACTATGTTCATTGTAAAGATTATGATTATACATTAAATACTTGAAAATAAAAAGTATATAAAGTATTTTCTTCATGATACACCGTGGCTCCGTCTCAAAATGGCACCCGATTCCCTTTATAGTGCACTACTTTCGACACGAGCCCTACGGTTCCTAGTAGTGCACTATATAGGGAGTAGGGTGCCATTTGTGACGCGGTCATGTTGTCTAGGAGAATTGGCATAAGAAATGTCCATCTAATCCTCATTTACTACTGAGGTAAAACTCCAACTATTGTTGGGTAACAAATAATAAACATTCAAACAGAAAGAATTGATAATAACAGCATTACGATAAAGCATTTAGGTGAAACATCAAGGTACTTGAAGAAGCGATAAGAACCTTACTGGCAACACGTTAAGACATTTTACAACTGGACAACAATGACTCAAACTGTCCGATTGTTATTCTGTTTTGGAAATAGACGGATAGAAGAAGTGACAAACTAGTGCTGAGCATCCCTGAGGTCTCTCTCTCTCTCTCTCTCTCTGTCTGTCTCTCGCTCTCCTCTCCCCCTCCTCTCTCTCCTCTCCCCCTCCTCTCTCTCCCTCTCCCCCCCCTCTCTCCCCCTCCTCTCTCCCCTCCCCCCCTCTCCCCCTCTCTCTCCCCCTCTCTCTCCCCTCCCCCTCCTCTCTCCCCTCTCCCCCTCCTATCTCCCCTCTCCCCCTCCTCTCTCCCCCCTCTCCCCCTCCTCTCTCGGCCCCAAACAATCATGTATCTATGTGATTGTTCCTGCTGTCGACCCTCACCCATCTCCATGGCCTCTACCTAGGGCCACAGGTATCAAGCTTCTCAGAGTAGGAGTGCTGACTTAGGATCGGTTTAGATCACAATGAATAAGATTATATGGACGGGGGGACGGGGGGGGGGGGACGGGGGGGGGGGATCTGATCCTAGATCAGCACTCAGACCCTCCTCTCTCTCCCCTCCCCCCCTCTCTCTCTCTCTCTCTCTCTCTCTCTCTCTCTCTCTCTCTCTCTCTCTCTCTCTCTCTCTCTCTCTCTCTCTCTCTCTCTCTCTCCCCTCCCCCCTCTCCCCCTCTCTCTCTCCCCTGGTCATTTCCAGGTGTGATGATGGGAGCGGTGGGCGTCGGCATGGCGACCTCGGCAACCCGTCCCCCGTCTAAGAGATGCCGTAGTTGTTGTAGTACGTTGCCGTGGCGTCCGCCAGCACAGAGATCAGGCTGGTTTCCCCGACGACGCTGCCCTCAGAAGACGGCGCTGAGGCCGATGTCACCTGGATGTGACCCGTCACCGTCATCCCCCCTCCTCCCTGTTCGGAGTGGAACATCCCCACCCCCGCTGCTGCCGCGCCCGCCGCCGTCGAGTTCAGGTACTGGTCGAACTCGTCACGGTCGACCTCCCCTAGAAGCTCTACCTGACTCAGCTGGTCCAGATGACTGTGGTTCTGCTCTGGAGGAGGGGAGAGCTGACCCAGGTGGTGCTGGTGACCTGGGGACAGGTGACCTAAGTGAGGGTGATTGAAGCCCGGGTGGACCTGGAGCTGAGAGGACCAGGAGGATGGGCTGTAGTAGGACAGAGGATTCCCAGGGATGAGGCCTCCGGACTGGGCCTGGGACACATGGGAGAGGTGGGCCAGGTGGGAGCGGGAGCCACCACAGCGGACGGAAGTCTGGGTCTGGGTGTAGTCAGGGTGGTAGGATGAAGGACTGAGGCACATGTGACCCCCACCTCCACCTCCGGGGGTCTGACCCTGACGTTGGTGCTGCTGGTGGCATTCCTCGGGGCAGGAGACGGACGAGGAGGAGGAGGAAGAGGAGGAGGAGGAAGGGTAGTAAGAGGGGTGGTCGTGGTCTAGAGCGTGATCCAGAGGGGACATCTCAGGCGGGGTGGGAAGTCCGTAGGGGTAGGTGTCGAAGCTGCCGGAGCTGGAGCCGGACGGTACGTCTCTGAAGGATCTAACCCCAGGTAGAGGCCCCGGGCTTGGGGAAGAGACGGTCAAGAACCCAACACCTCCGTCGCCGCCAATAACCCCATCCCCATCCTTATCCAAACCCAAGGGGAGGCAGAGGCCCCGGGGGTCGGGCAGGGAATTCCGGTTGGGGCCCGCCAGGCTGCCCAGTAGGAACACGGGGTCCACACGTTTACAGATACGTTTTAGCTGCTTCTTCCGACGGGGGCGGTACTTGTAGTTGGGGTAGTCCTGCATGTGCTGCACCCGCAGCCTCTCTGCCTCCTCCACGTACGGACGCTTCTGAGGGGGGGTCAGGGCCTTCCACGACCTGCCTGGGAGGAGGAAACAACAGGACTTATATTCATTTATTGTCTGCAATGATTATTATTGATTGATAAGACCAATTCACTTATTTTGTTGTTGTTGTTGTTGTTGTATGTTCGATGGAGGATAACTTTTAAAAGACATATTAGCTGACTGAAACATTAGTGTGGAAAACACGGAGCTGGTATTAGTTTAGCATCAACGAATAAGCACTAATTGTCAATGTTCAATAGAACGGAATTTGTAATCCATAAAAAAAAATGTTTGCGGAACATCCAAGATCTGGAGTTTCTACCTTTTTAAAATGACTTTATCATCCAAAATAGCACTTATTTTCTTGTTCAATGGAGGTTATTCTTTTTGAAGGACGTACAGAGAGCAAAAGCTCCTGTAAAAACAAAATGGTTGCACGGTGTGTTTTGTTCATGAGTTATTATGACATAGTTGTTGCATTGAAATGAAATGCACCTTCAACTGTTGAGAATTATCCTGAAGATAATTTATCAACATCTAGTGATGTCAGATCTAATTTCCACAAGATGTCTTTACTAAATGTCCGTTTTCTTCTTTTGGAGGAATTGAACAGAAAAATATATTTGAGGAAAACATTGTCAATTTCCCTTCCATGCTTTATATCTAAATAAAGTATAAATCTCTCTCTCTCTCTCTCTCTCTCTCTCTAATGTTGATCAGTTAAACTCTCTCTCTCTCGTGTTGATGAGTTGTATCTGTGTTTTTCATGGAATAGGTAGCCTCATTTATTTTTGTCGATTTCATTCCACACAAAAACTCACTGAAAAACTCGTTCCCTTAAAAATAATACATCTTTATTTTAAATCTAAACATCACATATTCTCAGTTGGTGGAAACTTCAATAAAGTGTCTCACACCTTTCAGCAACCTAAAGTTGGAAAATGCATAGTCTAACACACATACCAAATTATTAATTACATCTGGTTGAAACTAAATTATTCACCATATTCCGTGGTGGAAGAGTTGTGCACTAACCGAAAATAATAGCATCATAATAGCAAAGGGGATTTTGGGCTAGGATACCTTATCCTGAAAAATAAAATACAAATTAAGTCCATGTAAAAACTTCACTTTAATTAAAATTTTAACTGAATACTGCGTTAGAGGAAAACATTTCCTCTATATCTACACTGTAATACGGGCTACACTTTTTTTTTTTGGCAAAGAGGAACATAATACTCATTCAATAATTTTAACGAAATAATGAACTACCTGTTATACCGAAAGGTAACCTAATTTTAACGAAAAAGCAACAAATAAGTCAAAATGTAAGTCTTTATTTTGAGCCTTAAAAGTTCATCCCCGTCAGTTCAATAGGAATGGATAGGCCTATGCTTTCAAAATGTATCAAAATTAGCAAATACGTATTTACATTTAACTGCCTAATATAGTTTGTCTGTTTTTATGTATTTTATGAGCGAAATATAATTGTGAGTGACGGAAAACAGACAATAACGACGTGCAAGGGCGCACGTTGAGATTTACGCACTAATCCAAATGACCGACAGGCCTCGTGATAAACTACCTACATTTAAGAGAACTTTGTGCAATGAGATTGATTGCCTTTTAATCGAATTAGCGACGTCCACTCATTAATTTACTGCCACTTAAAGTTTTCGTGAGGAGTTTATTTTTCATTTATTTTAGGAGATAACATATATGGATGATGCTCAAGAAACTAAGAAGTTTATATATTTTTGATCGATTATATTTTCTTGATATACTTTAGGCTAAAGTTGAATACATCATTTCTCATCTCAACTACCGTGGAAAGTTGTAGGCTAGGAATAGGTGTGATTTGACACAGGCCAACTTTTTGGCAGAGCCTGGGTATAGCATAATGATAATATCCTAAATATTGTATCTATAAATATTAAAATATGTCCGTAAAAAATAAACGTTCATCTCACCCAGCATCTTGCTGAGCTCTGCGTTGTGCAGGTCCGGATTCTGTGCAGCCAGGCGCTTCCTCTCATCTTTAGCCCAGACCATGAACGCATTCATGGGCCGTCTGATGCGCGGCTCGGACGCCTTGTCCACGGGGGTTCTGTGTGAGCCGTGTCCGTCGGCCACATCCCCATCTCCCGCCGAGCACTCAAAGCTCTCCGGCCAAGACGAGTACGCGCTGATCAATGCAGCCATCCTCACTCTCCGCGCACTCTCCTCTCTCCCTCTCTCTCTCTCTCTCAACAAAACTTCAGTTGCTCTCAATTCGCTAGATGCTATTAGAATGGAATGCGCCTTAAGAAATACGTTCCATAAGATATATAGAACTTTCTTAGAATAAATAATTCGTTTGTAACGATCTGATCTCTTCAACTGACTAAATGGGTTGTGCTGTAGGCTATTAGTCTAGGCAACACTGGTTGACCACTTTTGGTTATGAGAAGAACCGTGTGTATGGTTTCTGATCTCCTCCTATGAGGTTGTGATTCCGTGTTTGCTTGCGGTTGGAAGGCAAAACATCTCTTTATATTTGAGGAGCAGGTTTCCAACAGCCGCCACGGAAGACTCTCAGCTCCTCCTTGATTGCAACTTGAAACCTGCCTGCGAGGAGAAAAAAAAAAAAAGAAGGGACATTTCAGCACCATTTACTAATAAATCACGTCATACGCCAAAACAGATTTAATAGGCTAGGCCTAATGACAGTAATAAAAGATAGAGTCCTAATTGGTTCTTAGCTGTCATCTTAACTGTCATTTTATAGAATGTACTAACTTTTATTTCCCTCAGTGGCATTACACCGCCTTAGATTTTTACATTAATTTTTTTAATTATTATATTATTCATATTGTTTTGAATGATTCAGATGTTTTTTTGTTTTTTTTTCGTAAACCGTAAAATAAGTAAGACAAATTGAAAAGCTTTCACACATGCCCTAATTGCTCCTGTATGTCGCTCTGGATAAGAGCGTCTGCTAAATGACAAAGAAAACAAATAAATAAATAAAAACATTCCCAATAATGAGTGGGGTTGGGTTAAATGCGGAAGACACATTTCAGTTGAATGCATTCAGTTGTACAACTGACTAGGTATCCCCCGTTTCACTTACATGCTTGATGCATGCATGATGACGGGAAATATTAGGCTGTCGGAAAGACCCTTTCCATTTGTTTGACTTTCAGGACTTCTAATGACGTGGTAAAGGTAATCTGTCAATTTCTCCGTCGTGTTTCTAAAGATATTACCTCACCTGAAGAAGTGTAAGTAGACTAATCATACCTGTTCTTTTTCATAGCCTAAGAGACAGTTTATGCTTGATCAGAAAATGTGCACTGTTGCCAACTCCTCAGTAAGGAAAGTAGCTATTGGCTGTCCTAAAAGTCGCTAGAAGTCACTAAATGATGTCATCGCCTAATTTGCATAATTGGCCATGTGCATGTAATTGTGATGGACGCTGTAGGAGAGAGGAATAACGCTGTAGGAGAGCGGAATAACGCTGTAGGAGAGCGGAATAACGCTGTAGTAGAGAGGAATAACGCTGTAGGACAGAGGAATAATGCTGTAGGATGGGGGAATAACGCTGTAGGAGAGAGGAATAACGCTGTAGGAGAGAGGAATAACGCTGTAGGAGAGAGGAATAACGCTGTAGGAGAGAGGAATAATGCTGTAGGAGAGAGGAATAACGCTGTAGGAGAGAGGAATAACGCTGTAGGAGAGAGGAATAACGCTGTAGGAGAGAGGAATAACGCTGTAGGAGAGAGGAATAACGCTGTAGGGGAGAGGAATAACGCTGTAGGAGAGAGGAATAATGCTGTAGGAGAGAGGAATAACGCTGTAGGAGAGAGGAATAACGCTGTAGGAGAGAGGAATAACACTGTAGGAGAGAGGAATAACGCTGTAGGAGAGAGGAATAACGCTGTAGGAGAGAGGAATAACGCTGTAGGAGAGAGGAATAACGCTGTAGGAGAGAGGAATAACGCTGTAGGAGAGAGGAATAACACTGTAGGAGAGAGGAATAACGCTGTAGGAGAGAGGAATAACGCTGTAGGAGAGAGGAATAACGCTGTAGGAGAGAGGAATAACGCTGTAGGAGAGACAAAAAGTGAGTAAAAAACACCCTAAATATGTTTAGAACTACAGATGAACTTTCTTCTGTCGATTCTTTTTTGTTTTGTTTTATGTTTTACATTTACATCCCGTTCTGAATGTAAGCCAGGGCGGGATCAGCCAGCGGCGGGATCAGCCAGCGGCGGGATCAGCCAGTGGCGGCTTCCCGCATGCGCGATTCATTTGCTGTCTGGACGCGGAGGGGTGAACATCTCCTGCTCTGCCTTTTGGCGGATCCATTTGTGGTTTCAAGATGGGTGAAAAAAGCGTTGGGTAAAGAGGAATCGGTGAGGGTAACCAGAAGTGGTCTAGTGATAATTGTTTGTGTTTCTGTTGGTCAGAGGGAGAAGGCGCTCAGAGTTAAACAAATGGGGGAAAGAATTGTGAATTGTTTTCGCTCTTAGGAAAAGGGTGCCATTGAGAAGAGAGAGTTCTGGTGAAGCAGTAAATGTAAAAGTGGATCAACTGAAGGAGAAGATTCCCGGTGTGTGTGATGCTCGTCATTTGGTGCGATGTAAACAGGGTGGCGAGAGTGGGGAAACAGAAGAGTCACTGTCTGTTCTTTTGAGTTTTGAAGTTGAGTCTTTGTCGGATAAAGTTAAGTTAGGATATATAAGTTATCCTGCGCGAGCTTATGTGCCAAGTACATTACGATGTTACAGGTGTCAAACTTATGGGCATGTGGCAGCAGTATGTAGGAGGGAGATTCCAAGGTGTGAGAAGTGTGCAGAAGGGCACGAGACAAAGGAGTGTGAAGCAGTGGGGGAAGTCAGGTGTGTGTTAATTGTAGGGGTGGCCATGGGGCTGGGGATCAGACATGTCCAGTGCGAGAGAAGCAGGTTGAGGTTTCCAGGGTAAGAGTAGAGAAGAAGTTGTCATATGCGGAGGCAGTGAAGAAAGTAGAGGAAGGTGGGTCAAGGGGGGGAGGGGAGTGGTGAGAGTAGGAGATATACAGTGGGGGAAAAAAGTATTTAGTCAGCCACCAATTGTGCAAGTTCTCCCACTTAAAAAGATGAGAGAGGCCTGTAATTTTCATCATAGGTACACGTCAACTATGACAGACAAAATGAGAAAAAAAAATCCAGAAAATCACATTGTAGGATTTTTAATGAATTTATTTGCAAATTATGGTGGAAAATAAGTATTTGGTCAATAACAAAAGTTTCTCAATACTTTGTTATATACCCTTTGTTGGCAATGATACAGGTCAAACGTTTTCTGTAAGTCTTCACAAGGTTTTCACACAGTTGCTGGTATTTTGGCCCATTCCTCCATGCAGATCTCCTCTAGAGCAGTGATGTTTTGGGGCTGTCGCTGGGCAACACGGACTTTCAACTCCCTCCAAAGATTTTCTATGGGGTTGAGATCTGGAGACTGGCTAGGCCACTCCAGGACCTTGAAATGCTTCTTACGAAGCCACTCCTTCGTTGCCCGGGCAGTGTGTTTGGGATCATTGTCATGCTGAAAGACCCAGCCACGTTTCATCTTCAATGCCCTTGCTGATGGAAGGAGGTTTTCACTCAAAATCTCACGATACATGGCCACATTCATTCTTTCCTTTACACGGATCAGTCGTCCTGGTCCCTTTGCAGAAAAACAGCCCCAAAGCATGATGTTTCCACCCCCATGCTTCACAGTAGGTATAGTGTTCTTTGGATGCAACTCAGCATTCTTTGTCCTCCAAACACGACGAGTTGAGTTTTTACCAAAAAGTTATATTTTGGTTTCATCTGACCATATGACATTCTCCCAATCCTCTTCTGGATCATCCAAATGCACTCTAGCAAACTTCAGACGGGCCTGGACATGTACTGGCTTAAGCAGGGGGACACGTCTGGCACTGCAGGATTTGAGTCCCTGGCGGCGTAGTGTGTTACTGATGGTAGGCTTTGTTACTTTGGTCCCAGCTCTCTGCAGGTCATTCACTAGGTCCCCCGTGTGGTTCTGGGATTTTTGCTCACCGTTCTTGTGATCATTTTGACCCCACGGGGTGAGATCTTGCGTGGAGCCCCAGATCGAGGGAGATTATCAGTGGTCTTGTATGTCTTCCATTTCCTAATAATTGCTCCCACAGTTGATTTCTTCAAACCAAGCTGCTTACCTATTGCAGATTCAGTCTTCCCAGCCTGGTGCAGGTCTACAATTTTGTTTCTGGTGTCCTTTGACAGCTCTTTGGTCTTGGCCATAGTGGAGTTTGGAGTGTGACTGTTTGAGGTTGTGGACAGGTGTCTTTTATACTGATAACAAGTTCAAACAGGTGCCATTAATACAGGTAACGAGTGGAGGACAGAGGAGCCTCTTAAAGAAGAAGTTACAGGTCTGTGAGAGCCAGAAATCTTGCTTGTTTGTAGGTGACCATGCTGTTTCCATTGATCATCCTTCAGATGTTTCTAGAACTTGATTGGAGTCCACTTGTGGTAAATTCAATTGATTGGACATGATTTGGAAAGGCACACACCTGTCTATATAAAAGGTCCCACAGTTGACAATGCATGTCAGAGCAAAAATCAAGCCATGAGGTCAAAGGAATTGTCCGTAGAGCTCCGAGACAGGATTGTGTCGAGGCACAGATCTGGGGAAGGGTACCAAAACATTTCTGCAGCATTGAAGGTCCCCAAGAACACAGTGGCCTCCATCATTCTTAAATGGAAGAAGTTAGGAACCACCAACACTCTTCCTAGAGCTGGCCGACCGGCCAAACTGAGCAATCGGGGGAGAAGGGCCTTGGTCAGGGAGGTGACCAAGAACCCGATTGTCACTCTGACAGAGCTCTAGAGTTCCTGAATACTTATGTAAATGTGATATTTCCGTTTTTTTGCTTTGTCATTATGGGGTATTGTGTGTAGATTGATAAGTAAAAAACAATTTAATCAATTTTAGAATAAGGCTGTATCGTAACAAAATGTGGAAAAAGTCAATGGGTCTGAAAACTTTCCGAAGGGACTGTAGGTAGTCTCAGTCAGGCTATTGATACAGTCAGGCTATTGATACAGTCAGGCTATTGAGAGACAAGATGGTCAGTAACATTCAGGCTGCAGAGAGACAAGATGGTCAGTAACATTCAGGCTGCAGAGAGACAAGATGGTCAGTAACATTCAGGCTGCAGAGAGACAAGATGGTCAGTAACATTCAGGCTGCAGAGAGACAAGATGGTCAGTAACATTCAGGCTGCAGAGAGACAAGATGGTCAGTAACATTCAGGCTGCAGAGAGACAAGATGGTCAGTAACATTCAGGCTGCAGAGAGACAAGATGGTCAGTAACATTCAGGCTGCAGAGAGACAAGATGGTCAGTAACATTCAGGCTGCAGAGAGACAAGATGGTCAGTAACATTCAGGCTGCAGAGAGACAAGATGGTCAGTAACATTCAGGCTGCAGAGAGACAAGATGGTCAGTAACATTCAGGCTGCAGAGAGACAAGATGGTCAGTAACATTCAGGCAGCAGAGAGACAAGATGGTCAGTAACATTCAGGCTGCAGAGAGACAAGATGGTCAGTAACATTCAGGCTGCAGAGAGACAAGATGGTCAGTAACATTCAGGCTGCAGAGAGACAAGATGGTCAGTAACATTCAGGCTGCAGAGAGACAAGATGGTCAGTAACATTCAGGCTGCAGAGAGACAAGATGGTCAGTAACATTCAGGCTGCAGAGAGACAAGATGGTCAGTAACATTCAGGCTGCAGAGAGACAAGATGGTCAGTAACATTCAGGCTGCAGAGAGACAAGATGGTCAGTAACATTCAGGCTGCAGAGAGACAAGATGGTCAGTAACATTCAGGCTGCAGAGAGACAAGATGGTCAGTAACATTCAGGCTGCAGAGAGACAAGATGGTCAGTAACATTCAGGCTGCAGAGAGACAAGATGGTCAGTAACATTCAGGCTGCAGAGAGACAAGATGGTCAGTAACATTCAGGCTGCAGAGAGACAAGATGGTCAGTAACATTCAGGCTGCAGAGAGACAAGATGGTCAATAACAGTCAGGCTGCAGAGAGACATGATGGTTAGTAACAGTCAGGCTGCAGAGAGACATGATGGTTAGTAACAGTCAGGCTGCAGAGAGACATGATGGTCAGTAACAGTCAGGCTGCAGAGAGACATGATGGTTAGTTTCAGTCAGGCTATAGAGAGACATGATGGTTAGTCTCAGTCAGGCTGCAGAGAGACATGATGGTCAGTAACAGTCAGGCTGCAGAGAGACATGATGGTTAGTCTCAGTCAGGGTGCAGAGAGACATGATGGTTAGTCTCAGTCAGGGTGCAGAGAGACATGATGGTTAGTCTCAGTCAGGCTGCAGAGAGGAGAGGTTTCTTTTTTGTCTTCTTTCTGTAGAAGTGTCTTCTGTGTCCTGTTTGGATGTTAAAGGGGCAATTTGTAGTTCAAACAATAAAAACAGTGGTCAGACCGTTACTAGGGTGACCACATAAAAATTGCCCGAAGGCGTGACAACAGGATGATTTTGCGGGACATTCGAGGGACAGTGTAGCCTACATTAATAAAAAAATGTTTGGCTCATGGTGTAGTGCTGCTTTTTTAGGTGCTGGAGCGCAATACAAATGTAAATGAGGTAATTATTCGTCAAAGTTCGTACCGACAGATGTAGCCTATTGAATATCATTGTGGAACAGGCCTATGCATAAAATGCATCCTCCAATTGCAACGTCTTCCTGTGCCAACACATATTGTCTCAAGAAAATGTAAATATAAAGAAACCCCCCCCCCCCAAAAAAAAGTGGTTGTCCCACTGGCTATCATAAGTTGAATGCACCAATTTGTAAGTCGCTCTGGATAAGCTTTGTAAGTAGGAAAACCTGCAGTGTATCAAATACTTGTTCTCCCCACTGTAAGTTGAATGCACCAATGTGTAAGTCGCTCTGGATAAGAGCGTCTGCTAAATGACGTAAACGTAAGAAATGACGTAAACGTAAGAAAACGTTATATTTTTTATACCGTCAAACGCCAAGTTAAGACGTTCTCCTAATTTCAAAACAGGCCGTCGTCCCTGTCAATCGTTCATGAGAATTCTTTAACGTCCAAACTGCTTCTGCAGCATGGCAATCATTTGATCTCAATCAGTTTCATGGGAATATGGCATTTAAATCGTCTTCAATTACTGTTTAGAGCAGATGGTGTTAAATAATAACCTTCCTGTAGTTTCAGATGGTGTTAAATAATAACCTTCCTGTAGTTTGGTTAAATCAAAGCACATTCTGCCTAGAGGAGGGCGTTGATGAGTTTTGGGCGCATGAGCTTTTTTTTGTTTTACTATTTCAGCTAACCATCCTAAAATTTCACAATAAATGTTTTTGGTGTAACAGTAATGTAATGCCAAGAGTGTGCAAAGCTGTCATCAAGGCAAAGGGTGGCTATTTGAAGAATCTCAAATATAAAAATATATTTTGATTTGTTTAACCCTTTTTTGGTTACTACATGATTCCATATGTGCCATTTCATAGTTTTGATGTCTTCACTATTATTCTACAATGTAGAAAATAGTAAAACAATAAAGAAAAACCCTTGAATGAGTAGGTGTTCTAAAACTTTTGACCGGTAGTGTGTATATATGCCATTTAGCAGACGCTTTTATCCAATCCCACTACCCTTGGTGTCACCAGCGCCATTCTCTAACCCACTGGAGATAGTTTCCTTATAAAGTTGATCACCCACTCAGATGACAAACAGGACCAGCTTGTTATTAGGGTTTGGTCTGTATTTCATAACTTGATAAATGACACAACAGAGTGTTGAAACTGTCAGATGCTAAGGGAGTTGCTAAGGGAGTTGCTAAGGGAGTGCATTTATTCTGTCAGTCTATTCCCTCAAAAGGCATATTGCTAGGGTACTAATGAAAACACAACTTGAATAGACAAGTACTGTACCATTCAACAAGTCACACAAAGCACAACCTACATAGACTGTACCATTCAACATGTCGCACCACGCTATGTTGGCTAAACAGAAATACAACTGATATGGAGGACAATAAAACAGTAAAGATATTTTATTGTATTTTACCCCCTTTTTCTCCTCAGCTACGATCTCGACTCATCGCTGCAACTCCCCAACGGGCTCGGGAGGCGAAGGTCAAGTCATGCGTCCTCCGAAACACGACCCGCCTAACCGCACTAATGCGTCGGAGGAAACACCGTTCAACTGACGACCGAGGTCAGCCTGCATGCGCCCGGCCCGCCACAAGGAGTCACTAGAGCGTGATTAGGCAAATAAAGCCCCCCCCCCCGGCCAAACCCTCCCCTAACCCGGACGACGCTGGGCCAATTGTGCGCCGCCCTATGGGACTCCCGATCACGGCCGGTTGTGATACAGCCCGCGATCGAACACGGGTCTGTAGTGACGCCTCTAGCACTGAGATGCAGTGCCTTAGACCGCTGCGCCACTCGGGAGCCCATGGAGGACAATGTTGTAGCTGATCCATATAAACATGAGATGAGGCAGTTAATGGATCGATCGATAAGGTGATTAGCCAACACACAATTGTGGTGTATCAGGCCTGGTTCAGACAAAACATTAGACACTACAAACATTAACATATGGACTATAGTAATGACAGTATATAGGCCTGTGTACTGGATGTGCTGAATGTCAGTAGGCAAAAAGCCAATATAGAACATTATTCAACAGATAAAAACCCAGTTCTCTTTTTGAGTTTGATTTATTGATCAGCAACACCGACAGCTTGATTTCATCTGATTAAAAAGAGAACACGTTATTGTGATATCAAACACACATCAGTCCATTACTATGAAAGGTCCCCTGCCCTGTATTATAATGGCTGTCGAATATCAATTCATCAAAGCTCATCATATAGTCATACAGAGACTATAGGGAGACTACAGGAATACTATAGGGAGCAGAGACTATAGGGAGACTACAGGGAGACTACAGGAATACTATAGGGAGCAGAGACTATAGGAATACTAAAGGGGGACTACAGGAATACTATAGGGAGACTACAGGGAGACTATATGGAGCAGAGACTATAGGGAGACTATATTGAGCAGAGACTACAGGGAGACTACAGGGAGACTACAGGGGGACTACAGGGAGACTACAGGAATACTATAGGGAGCAGAGACTACAGGGGGACTACAGGGAGACTACAGGAATACTATAGGGAGACTACAGGGAGACTACAGGAATACTATAGGGAGCAGAGACTATAGGAATACTAAAGGGGGACTACAGGAATACTATAGGGAGACTACAGGGAGACTATATGGAGCAGAGACTATAGGGAGACTATATTGAGCAGAGACTACAGGGAGACTACAGGGAGACTACAGGGGGACTACAGGGAGACTACAGGGGGACTACAGGGAGACTACAGGGAGACTACAGGGAGACTACAGGGAGACTATATGGAGCAGAGACTATAGGGAGACTATATTGAGCAGAGACTACAGGGAGACTACAGGGAGACTACAGGGGGACTACAGGGAGACTACAGGGAGACTACAGGGAGACTATATGGAGCAGAGACTATAGGGAGACTATATTGAGCAGAGACTACAGGGAGACTACAGGGAGACTACAGGGAGACTACAGGGAGACTACAGGGAGACTATATGGAGCAGAGACTATAGGGAGACTATATTGAGCAGAGACTACAGGGAGACTACAGGGGGACTACAGGAGACTACAGGGGACATCCAGAGAACATAGGGTCACAATGATCATTCTAAAAGTGTATCTCTGGGAAAGCACCAAACTCATCCTGCATGGCTCCAGAAACGTAGGCCTCCCTTTATTACTCCCAGCAGATATTCAGTCCAAACAACCTGATGGGAATATCACTCTGTGCATAGACCCAGGTCTTCCATGTATGGCCAGAGGCCTGCTGTAATGTAGCAGAGAAACCTGAGGACTATTGTGCGTCCCAAATGGGCACCCTGTTCTCTACAGTGCACTACTTTATACCAGAGCCCTATTGGGTACTGCACTACATAGGGAATAGGGTGCACACTCCAAGAGGACAAGAGAAGACAGTTCTAGATTTCTACAAATGCTCTTTCCTCTTCTTTTTGTTTTTGTTTTTAGATTTCTTCTCTTTTACCACAATCACCTCCTCCTCGTCCTCCACTGCAACCTCCTCCTCCTGATTCCTCCTTTTCTTATTTACAACCTCAGACTCCGTTACGTCTACAGTTTGGTCGTCCTCGCAGTTCTGCTCCACACCAGTGGTGGCGCTGCAGTCTTCAGCCAACACCTCTTTCTCCGCCCGCTTTTTCTTCTTCTTCTTCTTCTTCTTCTTCTCGCACTCCTCCGACACGGGAGCTACGTCACACTCCTCCTTTATCACCACTTCATCCTCTTCCCTCTCTCTCTTTCTCTTCTTCTTCTTCTTCTTCGACGTGAGTTCCTCCGTGTCGTCAGTGACAAAATCAGCCGGGACTTGCTGCCCATCACTGCTCTCTGGTGACGAGGTTGCAGTGGGAGACTCGCCACGACCCTTTTTTAGCTGAGCCATCCGCTGGGCAAAGTACTCCTGCATGGAGAGGGTGCTGGTGACTGTCTTGGTGATGGCCTCTACATCAGGTTCAGGGGTCGCAACCTTTGTAGCTGGTGCTGTAACTTCCCCGTTCTCCTTCTCTGTCACCTGCTGGGAGTCTGGCCCACTGCTCTCCTACAGAAACACATCAGGAATGAAAAGTAAGAATAGTTTATTGCCACATTTCAAATATAAGCCATGTTCCCCTACTGCCTGCTACTTTAAATAATCACAGGTATGTCTCATAAATCACTGTGTGCATTTTATTTCATGAAATAGATTTGCAATCATTTATTTCCCTGAGCCACCATTAAAATGCTCAGTCTGATCGTGTGGGCGTGTTGATACAAATGTAAATATATTTACATACACAGCCCTGATTGGCGGATATGATTGTCTAGACTCTAAAGCAGAAGAATGTAATGAATTGAAGGTTATTTGTTGAAGTAAAAAAAAAAAAAAAAAAAGTACCCATTTTAAGGCTGTGTTATTAGATTTGAAAAAGTTTGAATAGCACTGCTGTAGAACCGACCCCCCTTCAGAGTAGGAGGATACACATGCAAATAAAAGATGACTGGTCATTGGTCAGAATAATCAGATTGTGATGTCATGCTCTGGGCCAAAAACTCCATCCCACCTGAACAGGCTGAAATTCCAGACTTACACTAAAAGGGCATTATCATACTTTCCACAATTTCAGAGTGTTATTTCAACCTGTGTGGAAATATTATTCTTTTAAACAGGAAAATCAAGTGTTTGACTGCACCGCCACCTTTAAAACTGTCAACACCCTCCAATCTCTACATTACAAACTGCCACGCCTTCACGACGTGTCACCTCCACAACCACTGACTGTCAATCAACCAGTCTTCTGTAGAAACATGTCCCAGTGACATCATCACAGCGCAGCACCGTTGGCCTTTGAAAACATCTCACAAAATAAAGACAACCCGAGTCCTTGACAGTAGAGTTCCAGTATGAAAAATGTATGCACTCACTAACTGTAAGTCGCTCTGGATAAGAGCGTCTGCTAAATGACTAAAATGTAAAATGTAAGAGTTAGGCTTCTATTGGTTTCAGTTAGAAGACAGGGGGGCTTTGGTGTTGCTGAGCGAGTCTTTGTACCCCGTTTGGAATATTAATAGAACACCGCACTGGGTCACATCAGACACCGCACTGGGTCACATCAGACACCGCGCTGGGTCACATCAGACACCGCACTGGGTCACATCAGACACCGCACTGGGTCACATCAGACACCGCACTGGGTCACATCAGACACCGCGCTGGGTCACATCAGACACCGCGCTGGGTCACAGGAGACACCGCGCTGGATCACATCAGACACCGCACTGGGTCACATCAGACACCGCGCTGGGTCACAGGAGACACCGCGCTGGATCACATCAGACACCGCACTGGGTCACATCAGACACCGCACTGGGTCACAGGAGACACCGCACTGGGTCACAGGAGACACTGCGCTGGGTCACAGGAGACACCGCACTGGGTCACATCAGACACCGCACTGGGTCACATCAGACACCGCACTGGGTCACATCAGACACCGCACTGGGTCACAGGAGACACCGCACTGGGTCACATCAGACACCGCGCTGGGTCACATCAGACACCGCACTGGGTCACATCAGACACCGCACTGGGTCACATCAGACACCGCACTGGGTCACATCAGACACCACACTGGGTCACATCAGACACCGCACTGGGTCACATCAGACACCGCACTGGGTCACAGGAGACACCGCGCTGGGTCACATCAGACACCGCACTGGGTCACATAAGACACCGCACTGGGTCATATCAGACACCGCACTGGGTCACATCAGACACCGCACTGGGTCACATCAGACACCGCACTGGGTCACATCAGACACCGCACTGGGTCACATCAGACACCGCACTGGGTCACAGGAGACACCGCGCTGGGTCACATCAGACACCACACTGGGTCACATCAGACACCGCGCTGGGTCACATCAGACACCGCACTGGGTCACAGGAGACACCGCACTGGGTCACAGGAGACACCGCACTGGGTCACAGGAGACACCGCACTGGGTCACAGGAGACACCGCACTGGGTCACATCAGACAACGCACTGGGTCACATCAGATACCGCACTGGGTCACATCAGACACCGCACTGGGTCACATCAGACACCGCACTGGGTCACATCAGACACCGCACTGGGTCACATCAGACACCGCACTGGGTCACAGGAGACACCGCACTGGGTCACAGGAGACACCGCACTGGGTCACAGGAGACACCACACTGGGTCACATCAGACACCGCGCTGGGTCACATCAGACACCGCACTGGGTCACATCAGACACCGCACTGGGTCACAGGAGACACCGCACTGGGTCACAGGAGACACCACACTGGGTCACATCAGACACCGCGCTGGGTCACATCAGACACCGCACTGGGTCACAGGAGACACCGCACTGGGTCACATCAGACACAGTCAGTGCTGATGGCCCCCGACCAAGTGTTCATTCATGCTGTATCTGGATTAAACTGTACAGACGCCGCACTTTGTCACGCCAAGCCAACGCCATCACAAACCACAGAGATATCGTACCTTCGGTCTGGATTAAACCGATACAGCACTTTATCACAACGCCACAAGCATCAGACCACAAAGGTATTGTCTAGATAAACTGTAAACGGAGGTACAGTCAGGGTTAACAGGCACAACCACAGCACTTTGTCACATTGCTCCGGCCCCGCGTCGGTCTTCATTTTCCTAATGGCCTACTGATAATGATTGGTCCTGAAGGATAAGACCTAGTCACCAGGACCACACTAAACAATGCTGCCGAGTCATTACCGTGCATTACACCGTAGAGACAGCAGAGGAGAAGGCATTTTTCAAAACGCTACAGTTCGTTGGGAGACGGAAAACACCATCGTCAGGGTGAGTCTCCTGGGTTCCTTCCAGATTAGGACTAGGGCCTACATATTAATGCAAAGACTGATTTCATTATTAGGTGAGTGACTGGTGAGTAAGTTAGACGAGTGTATTGATGACGGGTTGAAAGGCAATAAGTAGCCAATCATTTCTAGAAATCTAGCGACAAAGGCAAGTAATATGGCGTTATGTACAAATCATTAGGAACACCTGCTCTTTCCATGACATACGACTGACCAGGTGAATCCAGGTGAAAGCTATGATCCCTTATTGATGTCACTTGTTAAATCCCCTTTAAAATCAGTGTAGATGAAGGAGACGAGACAGGTTTAAGAAGGATTTTTAAGCCTAGAGTCAGTTGAGACATGGATTGTGTATGTGTGCCATTCAGAGGGTGAAGTGCCTTTTGAACAGGGTATGGTAGTAGGTGCCAGGCGCACCGGTTTGAGTCAAGAACTGCAACGCTGCTGGGTTTTTCACGCTCAATAGTTTCCCATGTGTATCAAGGATGGTCCGCCACCGAAAGGACATCCAGCCAACTTGACGCAACTGTGGAAAGCATTGGGAGTCAACAGGGGCCAGCATCCCCTGTGGAACGCTTTCCACACCCTGTAGAGTCCACGCCCCCGACGAATTGAGGCTGTTCTGAGGGCAAAAAGGGGGGGGAGCAACTCAATATTAGGAAGGTGTTTCTAATGTTTTGTACACTCAGAGTAAACTCACAGGGTGCTTGCCCTCTGATATCTTCCCATGGCTCTGGAGTCAGTTTCACTCCCGTACATTAATGTATTCATCTACATACAGCAAATATATTATCTGTGGCCGCATCCCAAATGGCACCCTGTTCCCTACATAGTGCACTTCTTTTGACCAGGGATCTGGTGCACTATATAGGGAATAGGGTGTAATTTGGTACAACGCCTGTATGTTTTTTTCACTCTTTGTTCATGCAGCTGGTTATTAACTTAAGCAATTCAGGGAATATTGCAAGATTTACAGATACCTCTTGGTTAGGCCACATGGGATTAAAGCAAGCATTCTACTGGTCATTAATCTCTGTCCTCGACCAACCAGAACACAGATTACAGTCAATACTATTCCACACAAGAAAGGGAGGGTAGTGTTCCGAGGACGTATCCATTGATCCATTGGCAAAAACAAATAAATGATTCTCTTAATTTTCAGCTGAACAATGGGATGTTTGATTTTTTTGTTGCTATTTTTGAGATGACGTAATCAGGATGAGTCCTGAGATGAGTAAATATTAAAAGCACTAAACCTCTCACTAAAAGCTTACATTTACATTTTAGTCATTTAGCAGACGCTCTTATCTAGAGAGACTTACAGTTAAGTGAGTGCATACATTTTTCATACTGGCCCCCCGTGGGAATCGAACCCACAAATAATAATAATAATAATAATATGCCATTTAGCAGACGCTTTTATCCAAAGCGACTTAGTCATGCGCGCATAAATTTTTACGTATGGATGGTCCCGGGGATCGAACCTACAACCCTGGCGTTGCAAGCGCCATGCTCTACCAACTGAGCTACACGGGACTCCACCTATACAGAATACTAAGAAAAGCCCTTGTTCCAAAATGGCCTTTTTTCTCTTTGTGCAGATTGGCACTTATCGTTTTGGTTTAATTTAAAATGAACCTCGTTCAAAAGTATCTCTTTCTCAAAACAGGCAATAAAGAAATGGTTACACTTATTTCAATTTCATCCCCCAGAAAAGACAGAACAAGTATTACAACAAATATTATGGTTAAACTCAAAATGTACTGGTTGATAGAATACCTGTATTTATGGAAAATATGTTTGAGAAAGGTATTTTGTTTTAAAATGATATTTTAAATTGGAATAGTAGAGTGACAGTGCATTTAGAAAGTACTCCACATTGTGTTCCAGCCTGAATTAAAAATTAATTAAATAGATTTTTCCCCTCAGCCATTTACACAGAACACTCAATGATGACAAAGTGGAAAAACATTTTTTTGATATTTCTTCACATTTATTGAAAATGAAATACAGTAATATCTGATTTACATAATTATTCACACCCCTGAGTCAATACATGTTAGAATCACCTTTGGCAGCGATTACAGCTGTGAGTCTTTCTGGGTAAGTTTCTAAGAGCTTTGCACACCTGGATTGTGTAACATTTGCACACACTTAATATTTACATTTGATATTAATATGTTGTGAAATCAGTTATGAATGTATTGTAATGTTTTTAAAATGTATAACTGCCTTAATTTTGCTGGACCCCAGGAAGAGTAGCTGCTGCCTTGGCAGGAACTAATGGGGATCCATAATAAACCCCAGGAAGAGTAGATGCTGCCTTGGCAGGAACTAATGGGGATCCATAATAAACCCCAGGAAGAGTAGATGCTGCCTTGGCAGGAACTAATGGGGATCCATAATAAACCCCAGGAAGAGTAGCTGCTGCCTTGGCAGGAACTAAATGGGGATCCATAATAAACCCCAGGAAGAGTAGCTGCTGCCTTGGCAGGAACTAAATGGGGATCCATAATAAACCCCAGGAAGAGTAGCTGCTGCCTTGGCAGGAACTAAATGGGGATCCATAATAAACCCCAGGAAGAGTAGCTGCTGCCTTGGCAGGAACTAAATGGGGATCCATAATAAACCCCAGGAAGAGTAGCTGCTGCCTTGGCAGGAACTAATGGGGATCCATAATAAACCCCAGGAAGAGTAGCTGCTGCCTTGGCAGGAACTAATGGGGATCCATAACAAATACAAATATGCCCATTATTATTTTCACAATTCTTCAAGCTCTATCAAATTGGTTGTTGATTATTGCTAGACAACCATTTTCAGGTCTTGCCATATATTTTCAAGTAGATTTAAGTCAAAACAGTAACTCGGCCACTCAGGAACATTCACTGTCTTCTTGGTAAGCAACGTCATTGTAGATTTGACCTTGTGTTTTAGGTTTTAGATTATTGTCCTACTGAAAGGTGAATACATCTCCCCAATGTCTGGTGGAAAGCAGACAACCAGGTTCTCCTCTAGGATTTTGCCCTGTGCTTAGCTCCATTCAATAAAAAAAATTCCTGAAAAACTCCCCAGTCCTTAACGATTACAAGAATACTCATAACATGATGCTGCCACCACTATGCTTGAAAATATCGAGAGTGGTACTCAGTAATGTGTTGTGTTGGATTTGCCCCAATCATAACACTTTGTATTTATTTATATATTTTTCAGTATTACTTTAGTGCCTTGTTGCCATCAGGATGCATGTTTTGGAATATATTTATTCTGTACAGGCTTCCTTCTTTTCACTCTGTCAATTAGGTTAGTATTGTGGAGTAACTACAATATTGTTGATCCATCCTCAGTTTTCTCCTATCACAGCCATTAAACTCTGTAACTGTTTTAAAGTCACCATTGGCCTCACGGTGAATTCCATGAGCGGTTTCCTTCCTCTCCGGCAACTGAGTTAGGAAGGACGCCTGTATCTTTGTAGTGACTGGGTGTATTGATACACCATCCAAAGTGTAATTAATAACTTAACCATGCTTTTAAAAAAATAATAAAAATAAACTATAAACCAATAGGTGCCCTTTCTTCGCGAGGCATTGGGAAAACCTTCCTGGTCTTTGTGGTTGAATCTGTGTTTGAAATTCACTGCTCATGTCTGACATGGAGCTATCAGAACTGCATGGGAAGGTCTGCTCAATCCAAGATGACATTCCAATGGATTACAGCATTTCCCCAAAAATGGAGGAGGCAAGTGGCATGCTGGGAACTTATCCGTCTGCCCAATGTAAAGGATCAAAACTGGCAGAAGAATCAAAATTAGTATGACCAGTTTCATTTGAGGACCAGGATGTTGACAGCTGCGCCATACAGATCACAAAGTAGCTGAGAAGAGATTTTTGATGTACCGATTCCATGGTTACAGGGGGTGTATGAGTTGATATAAAAAAAAACGACGCAAGATTCAAGACTTTGTGCTTTTCAGCAAAAAAAAATATTGTACAGAATTCTTGCCACCAACAAAATGTTGAATATTTTGGGGAATACAACCATCGCAGCTCTGCAGATTTTGTTTGCGAATATACAGAATCAATAGGCCATTTGTTCTGGTATTGCCCTCAGGTAGCCTGTTCCTACATTTAAAAAGAAAAAATTACATTTACATTTTAGTCATTTAGCAGACGCCCTTATCCAGAGGGACTTACAGGAGCAATTAGGGTTAAGTGCCTTGCTCAAGGGCACATCGACAGTTTCTAGTCTCAGGAATGGCTGAAAAAGCATCAAATTGCCACATAGGGTGGGTAGTCGTTGGCACATACTGTAGGTTGGGCGGGGATGACGACCCGGACAGGGTGGAGATCACTGCAGGTGATTGTATGTTTTAAAATTCAATTTTTTAAAAAAAGACTCCAAAGCGTGTGGCAGATGTAAGGGGGGATATTTGAGATTCTTAGGAAAACATTTGAGGTAGTAACTGAATTAGAGAAATAATTTTACCATGGGGGAGAAAAAAAAAAAGGACTCATCGAAACATTAAGCACATTGGCATATAAAGGGTAATGAATTCAGGAGGCCCACTGTATAGGCTATGGCTTCCATATCGTATGACTAACGTCTCAAATCCCTTAACACGTTTTCTGCAGCCTCAGATCTCCACTGAAACTGGTGTAACTTCTAACAAGGTGCGAGTTAGACACAACAGAACAGAGCTGCAGGTGAGCTGCCATTAAGGACAAAAGTTTCCAACTTCCAACCGGAGAAAATCTATACTGTCTGTTCCTGGACAATGGTCTCCCTCCTCTCTGGTCTACAGATAGACTGGGGCTATAGACCGGCTTGGTGTGTGTGTGTGTGTGTGTTGCAAAGCTGATGGGGTCCAACTACATGGTATCTAGCTGGGATTGGGGATGATGGCTAGCCTAAGGGCCACTTTCAAACTGCCTGTGAAATTCCTCTCAGGAGAGAGACGGAGGGAGGGAGGGAACGAGGAAAGTGGTGACTTGGTGTGTGGCTCTCCTCTCACTACGCCTGGGGACCTCCATTAGGCTCATCTCTGATACTACAGGGGAAAACCGCTGCGCTGAGCATAGTCTGGACACACATACCCCCCCCAAATACAGGAAACCCCCTCCTCCATCACACCCCAACAGAAACAGTGGCAGGGAAAGGCACAACACCAACAGACACTAACCTGCAACACTAACAGACACTAACCTGCAACACTAACAGACACTAGCCTGCAACATTTACATTTACATTTTAGTCATTTAGCAGACGCTCTTATCCAGAGCGACTTACAGGAGCAATTAGGGTTAAGTGCCTTGCTCAAGGGCACAGACAGATTTTTCACCTAGTCGGCTTGGGGATTAGAACCAGCGACCTTTCGGTTACTGGCACAACGCTCTTAACCTGCAACACTAACAGACACTAGCCTGCAACACTAACAGACACTAGCCTACAACACTAACAGACACTAGCCTGCAACACTAACAGACACTAGCCTGCAACACTAACAGACACTAACCTGCAACACTAACAGACACTAGCCTGCAACACTAACAGACACTAGCCTGCAACACTAACAGACACTAGCCTGCAACACTAACAGACACTAGCCTGCAACACTAACAGACACTAGCCTGCAACACTAACAGACACTAGCCTGCAACACTAACAGACACTAGCCTGCAACACTAACAGACACTAACCTGCAACACTAACAGACACTAGCCTGCAACACTAACAGACACTAACCTACAACACTAACAGACACTAACCAGCACCACTAGCCAGCGACTCTAACCAGCGACACTAGCCAGCGACTCTAACCAGCGACACTAGCCAGCGACTCTAACCAGCGACTCTAACAGACACTAGCCTGCAACACTAACAGACACTAGCCAGCGACCCGAGCCAGCAACACTAACAGACATTAGCCTGCAACACTAACAGACATTAGCCTGCAACACTAACAGACACTAGCCAGCGACACTAACAGACACCAGCCAGCGACACTAGCCAGCAACATTAACCAGTGGCACTAGCCAGCGACTCTAACCAGCGACACTAGCCAGCGACACTAACAGAGACTAGCCAGCGACACTAACAGAGACTAGCCAGCGACACTAACAGACACTAGCCGGCAACGCCAACAGACACTAGCCTGCAACACTAACAGACACTAACCAGCACCACTAGCCAGCAACATTAACCAGTAGCACTAGCCAGCGACACTAACAGACACTAACCTGCAACACTAACAGACACTAACCTGCAACACTAACAGACACTAACCTGCAACACTAACAGACACTAACCTGCAACACTAACAGACACTAGCCAGCGACACTAACCAGCGACACGAGCCAGCGACACTAACAGACGCTAACCTGCAACACTAACAGACACTAGCCTGCAACACTAACAGACACTAGCAGACACTAACCAGCAGCACTAGCCAGCAACATTAACCAGTGACACTAGCCAGCGACACTAACAGACACTAGCCAGCGACACTAGCCAGCGACCCTAACCAGCGACACTAGCCAGCGACCCTAACAGACACTAGCAGACACTAACCAGCAGCACTAGCCAGCAACACTAACAGACACTAACCTGCAACACTAACAGACACCAACCAGCAGCACTAGCCTGCGACACTAGCCAGCGACACTAGCCTGCAACACTAACAGACGCTAGCCAGCGACACTAACAGACACTAGCTTGCAATAGTTTACTTGCAATTGACAACTCTTTCACATGTGTGTTCATGAATAAATGTTGGATACAGAAGAGCATACAAGAGGGTCTGAGGAGGAGGGTTGGAAGACAACGCCTATAGCCAACGACCAGCTCCTCCACAGAGCCCCAGGAAGAGGATGTGATGTGTGCAGTCCAGAGATAAGGCTCCTTCTGCGGAGGAGCAGCCTGGCGGGCTATCAGCCCTCTTCCTGCACTCTCTGTCTGCTCTCCCCTGGCGAGGCCAGGGCCGGGAACACTGGGAGGGTCCCAGAGAAAGAGAGTGAGAGGGGGGGGGAGAAGAGTGAGAGAGGGGTCTGGGGCTCTGAAGGCCTCTCCTTCAAGACATTCCAGCTCTCCCTCTCTCTAGCCTCTGAACAGAGCCAACAGTGAGACGTGGCTGCTGAAGCCAGGACATTACCATACATGCCAAGCCAATTCAGTAGATGAATCAATCAAGCCAGGAATGAATGGAGGAAAAGGTTCAACAGAATGCATTAGCCACCTTTTCACTTGTCTTGCGGTAGACTAGTGTTCTGTCCAGGGGGTGTATATACAGTGCCTTCACAAAGTATTCAGACCCCTTGACTTTTTCCACATTTTGTTACGTTACAGCCTTATAAAAAAAAAAAAAAAAATGTAACTAAATAAATAATCCTCAGCAATCTTCACACAATACCGAAGCAAAAACGGGTTTAGACATTTTTGCAAATTTAGTAAAAATTTAAAACAGAAATACCTTTACATAAGTATTCAGACCCTTTGCTATGAGACTCGAAATTGAGCTCAGGTGCATCCTGATTCCATTGATCATCCTTGAGATGTTTCTACAACTTGATTGGAGTCCACCTGTGGTAAAATCAATTGATTGGACATGATTTGGAAAGGCACACACCTGTCTATATAAGGTCCCACAGTTGACAGTGCATATCAGAGCAAAAACCAAGCCACGAGGTCGAAGGAATTGTCCGTAGAGCTCCGAGACAGGATTGTGTCGAGGCACAGATCTGGGAAAGGGTACCAAAACATTTCTGCAGCATTGAAGGTCCCCAAGAACACATTTGCCTCAATCATTCTTAAATGGAAGAAGTTTGGAACCACCAAGACTCTTTCTAGAGCTGGCCGCCCGGCCAAACTGAGCAATCGGGGGAGAAGGGTCTTGGTCAGGGAGGTGACCAAGAACCGGATGGTCACTCTGACAGAGCTCCAGAGTTCCTCTGTGGAGATGGGAGAACCTTCCAGAAGGACAACCATATCTGCAGCACTCCACCAATCAGGCCTTTATGGTAGAGTGGCCAGACAGAAGCCACTCCTCAGTAAAAGGCACATTACAGCCCACTTGGAGTTTGCCAAAAGGCACCTAAAGGACTCACAGACTATGAGAAACAAGATTCTCATGAAACCAAGACCGAACACTTTGGCCTGAATGCCAAGCGTCACGTCTGGAGGAAACCTGGCACCATCCCTACGGTGAAGCATGGTGGTGGCAGCATCATGCTGTGGGGATGTTTTTCAGAAGCAGGGACTGGGAGACTAGTCAGGATCGAGGCAAAGATGAACGGAGCAAAGTACAGAGAGATCCTTGATGAAAACCTGCTCCAGAGCGCTCAGGACCTCAGACTGGGGTGAAGGTTCACCTTCCAACAGGACAACGACCCTAAGCACACAGCCAAGACAAGGCAGGAGTGGCTTCGGGACAAGTCTCTGAATGTCCTTGAGTGGCCCAGCCAGAGCCTGGACATGAACCCGATAAAACATCTCTGGAGAGACCTGAAAATAGCTGTGCAGCAACGCTCCCCATCCAACCTGACACAGATTGAGAGGATCTGCAGAGCAGAATGGGAGAAACTCCCCAAATACAGGTGTGCCAAGCTTGTAGCGTCAAAGAAGACTCGAGGCTGTAATCGCTGCCAAATGTGCTTCAACAAAGTACTGAGTAAAGGGTCTGAATTCTTATGTAAATGTGATATTTCAGTTTTTTATAAATTAGCAAACATTTCTTAAAAACAGTTTTTGCTCAGTCATTATGGGGTATTGTGTGTAGATTGATGACGGAAACAAATGATTTAATCAATTTTAGAATAAGGCTGTAACGTAACAAAATCTGGAAAAAGTCAAGGGGTCTGAATCCTTTCTGAAGGCATGGTGTATATCAAACTGTCTCTGGCTCGGACAAGACTTACAGATCTTTTCAATAATTTAACTACATTTGAACACTTTCCCTATACACTAAATGTTGGTGATCAAAGTTTCTCAGACAGTGAATAGTTATTTTGGGAAACCAAACTAAATCAGATCACGTTACATGGTAGACAGTCTCCCATATTTCCAGTGCTACTTTTATTTCTGCGTTGTCAGCAGGGCTCGACATTAACGCTTGTCCTCTTGTCCGGGGACAAGTAAAAAAGCATGCAAAAATCAGAATTGTATTGGCCAATATTGGAATACTATTCAAAATCAATGTTTCATAAATACAAAAGCCTACAGGTCAAAGTGTAGGTGATATGCATAATGACTACAGCCTCGTGTCCAATCCGATGCTGACATGAGAGGCGCCAGAAAATGTAGCCAAACTTTAAATGGGACTTTTAATTACATAAATATAGGCTAAACGCCAGTCATGAGTCCCCTGTAGCTCAGTTGGTAGAGCATGGTGCTTGCAACGCCAGGGTTGTGGGTTCGTTTCCCACGGGGGGCCAGTATGAAAATGTATGCACTCACTAACTGTAAGTCGCTAAAGAGCGTCTGCTAAATGACTAAAAATATTTTAAAAAATAAAAAATGTTTGACAAATACAATGATGGATAATTAACATCTAAAGGCTTGATTCTGTCGTCACACTCCAGGTACGGTTTGTTCAGATCAAATGGTCACAAGACCGGAGAGTGAAGGGCAGTGCCTGTTGCGAACAACACATAACCCACCTTGAATCAGAGGAAGCGGTCAGCATTTTGAAACTATTTAACCATAAAAATAATTGTTTAAAACCTTTTTGAGGTCGGTTCGGTTTCGGTTCGATTATTAAAAACTAATTTTGATTATTTATTTTATACATTAAATGCACTATGCATTATGTGGGTTGAATGCTGTAACACAGAGTAAAACAATTAATAAAAGTCCCATAATGATTACATTATTTTTATTTGATGACTTTATTTCATTCCAAGTCATCTTATCTCTTGAGCTGCTGCCTATGCTGTCTGACAAAATCACTATTTTAACCCCTGCCACCTGCCTCCTCCTCCTCTTCCTGCCTTCTTCCCCTGCCTCCCTCCTCCTCCGGCCTTCTTCCCCTGCCTCCCCCTCCTCCGGCCTTCTTCCCCTGCCTCCCCCTCCTCCGGCCTTCTTCCCTCGCCTCCTCCGGCCTTCTTCCCCCGCCTCCTCCGGCCTTCTTCCCCCGCCTCCTCCTGCCTTCTTCCCCCGCATCCTCCTGCCTTCTTCCCCCGCATCCTCCTGCCTTCTTCCCCCGCCTCCCGCCTCCTCCTGCCTTCTTCCCCCGCCTCCTCCGGCCTTCTTCCCCCGCCTCCTCCGGCATTCTTCCCCCGCCTCCTCCGGGCATTCTTCCCCCGCCTCCTCCTGCCTTCTTCCCCTGCCTCCCTCCTCCTCCGGCCTTCTTCCCCTGCCTCCACCTTCTCCTCCTGTCCCCCTCCTCTGGCCCACGACACCATTACTCACCACAAGACAAATCACAGTCTCTTGCTTCTGGTATCAGAGAGGACGGCCACTTCTAAATGAAGGTGCTTTGGCAGCACTGCTGTGCTGTAGCTCCTAGCGCTTACCCGTCCTCCCGTCTTCACCCACCCCAACGCTCCCCGTGCTTTTCAGCAGGAGAGCAGAGCCCCTGGCCCTCCCCCTCAGCCCCCTCCATGGCCCTTTACTACCCCCAGCCTCTCTACTCTCTGTCCCCCTCCCCAGCCTGGTTGATTTATCTCTCCTTCCCCTCCAGCCACTCCGCCTGGTCCCCACCCCACCCTAACCCACCTGGCCCCCAGCCAGTCCAACCCCGGGCCACTACGTCAGCGTGAAATAGCCGACGAGGCTGCAACGACTCCAGCGGTTCCAGCGGGGCCCCCGACTACAGAGCCACGCGGCATTAGCTGGAGTAAACCTTCCTGCCGCTGTCTCCGCCTGGCGACCGGTGAAAAATGTCCTGTGATTGGCTAATTAATCAGTCAAAAGGGGCCTGTTACTAGTGGGACTGGAGCAGGTGCCCGCAGAGGGCCTGCTGATAAATAGTCTCCCTGCCGATTCATACATCAACAAAAGTTAGTCATTTTTCTAAAGCCCAAGGCTGGCTGTGAAAGGTAGGGAAGGGAGAGGTATCGCCGCCAAAGCATATCTAGCTACAGTTTTCATTTCTCTCTTTCGCTCACCTCATAGATATCTTTTGTTGATTGTGGGAAAAAGGGCTTCTCTACTCGACAGACAATTTCGTTGGAAAATGTCTCACTGAATCTTGTCATTTCTCTTCTCTTAGAAGAGAGCCGTCTTAGCCTCTTGGACTAGAAAGCCTGCTGAATTGAGAATCTCCAGACTTCATCTACGTGCAGGAAACCGGCCCGGGTAGTTCATGCAGATTAGTCTTGGATGTGTTTAAGCTGCCATTTGACTGTTGTTGACTGTTGCCTACCTGCAGTATCTTACAGACCCGCTGGTTGTTTCAGCACGGTGGGTAAACAGTACACCCCCATAGGGTCACGATTAACACAAAGAAACCCCACTGTTCTGTCTGAATTCATTTTAATACAAATGAGGGTTAGAGAGACTTGGCTCGGCGACTGCATTCCAATATTCATTCTGGTCTTCCCGTTTTCCTCAATCAGAAAACAACTCCAGCATTATAGGAATTGTCATCAAGCTATACGTTTTGCTAAACCTAACGCAGAAAGATCATTTACAGAATAGGTTAGAATTTTTTTTTTTAAGTTGACGGCAACCAATAGATAAACATTATTGCACTTTGAAATAGCGAACCGATCTGTACTTTTGGGGTAAACAACTACCCGGCATTATCAAAGTTTATTATCATCGCTTCATGTAACAGAATATAGAATGTCCATGGTTGATGGTGAAGAATAGGCCTAGCGGTTAGTTAGTTAGTTAGTTAGTTAGTTAGTGCATTGGCCTGGTTTCTAGGGACACCTAGGTTCCAGCCAGGTGGCCGGTACGGAGTGCTTTTCCTGGGGTTGTGCCGACCTCCCTGACCTCTCCCACTCCCACTCCCGCTCCGCCACAAAGAGGCCAGGCCCCAGCCCAGTCGCAGGGCACCTGTTGGACTGGTTCTTCTGCCTACGCCCGTCCACATGAAGGATCACACATCAGTGGGGGGAAGGGTCCCTGGTGACACCGTCTTAAGAAATAAGGAGGATGGGGACGGTTGGTGCAGGGGTGTGTGGTGCAGAGCTGGTTGGGGGTTTAGGGAGCGCGGGCAGAGCGGAGCAGGGTTTGGGACATTTGGCAGATGCTGGCGGTGTGGCAAGCAGTGCGTCTGGGAGTTGACGGGCGGAGTCCACAGAGACGCAGAGCTTGAAAACATTGCTGACGACGCAGAATCCTTTGTCTTCTTCCTCCAATACAAAATATGTGATCAGTCTACATCAAAATTACCCAGTCTTCCACTAGTCTACAGAAGAACTACCCAGAGTCTTCCACTAATCTACAGAAGAACTACCCAGAGTCTTCCACTAATCTACAGAAGAACTACCCAGAGTCTTCCACTAATCTACAGAAGAACTACCCAGAGTCTTCCACTAATCTACAGAAGAACTACCCAGAGTCTTCCACTAATCTACAGAAGAACTACCCAGAGTCTTCCACTAATCTACAGAAGAACTACCCAGAGTCTTCCACTAATCTACAGAAGAACTACCCATGGTCTTCCACTAGTCTACAGAAGAACTACCCATGGTCTTCCACTACAGTGTTCTGACAACAGCTCTGCACTGCTCCATGAAGCGCGAGAAGTATGAATGCCTTGACTTCTGCTGAGGTCGTATCACCGTAAATGCTGCATGGCCAACGTAGACATCGGATTGACCATGCACCCAAATGCACAATCCACTTCTCTCTCCAGAATGCTCTTCTCTCTCCAGAATGCCCTTCTCTCTCCAGAATGCTATTCTCTCTCCAGAATCCTCTTCTCTCTCCAGAATGCACTTCTCTCTCCAGAATGCACTTCTCTCCTGCCAATTTGTGCTCATTCATTGTTTCATAACTTCATTGTGTGAATTGTTTGTTTGATTGTCAGTCATTATATACACAATAAACTACTAATAAAAAATAAATAAATAAACTAATAAACTACTGGTGAATATTGCCATTACATATTTCACCAGTAGTACATTTACTGTTAATTCCTATAATTTCTGATCTACAATGTTTGTTACTTTGGTCACAGTAATTTATTTTAATGCATTCAATATTTTTATTCCAGTCTTCCCATTGTCATTGTTTAAGTGGACACGTTGTTTGCAGAGCGCACAACCTACGCTACAGTTGTGAGAAACAAGTTTGCTTTTTTTCATTCCATTTACGAGTTGTGTCAATTTTGTCATTGTCTTTTGTTTGGAGCGCTACTGAGTAAGGACGCGCACACATAGAAGTAACTAAGTCGCTCTGGATAAGAGCGTCTGCTAAATGACTAAAATGTAAATGTAAGTAAGCCTACAGGATACCTGAAAAATCTTTCCAGCTCTCTCCCTTTCGATAACCACTCAGCGTGAAAGGGGAATATGTCATGCTCTGATCCAGTGGAAACGTCATAAAATAGGCCCACCTGATTACTTCTTATCAGTGCTTGACTTAGACTGAAATTGGTGCTGTAGAAAATGTGAGGTGCCGGTACTCATCACATTACATTTACGTCATTTAGCAAACGCTCTTATCCAGAGCGACTTACAAATTGGTGCATTCACCCTATAGCCAGTGGGACAACCACTTTACAATTATTTTTTTCTTTATTATTTTTTTGGGGGGGGGGGGGGTAGAAGGATTACTTTATCCTATCCCAGGTATTCATTAAAGAGGTGGGGTACTCAGCTCCGGTGAGCTCCTGCCCAAGTCAAGCACTGCTTCTTATCCCTTGCGCAAATAGACTACAGTTGCGTCAGTCCCAAGCTCACTGGTGGGAAACTGTGGGCCCAGAATATTTTATACAATGTTGCACGTTCGCTAGAGAAAGCTTCTTGCTGGACCCAAGTTAATAGTTGATACAATGTTTCAAGTTCGTTGCAGACAGGCCATGCATAGCCAATGTGATTTATAGGATATTTATTTTTATCAGGATATATTCTACCTGCAGGCTGCAATGTTTTTTTATTTGTTGGCTTTATGTAGGCTATTTTTACATAGTTGGCAATGGCAATAGAAGTAACTTTTTAAGTTTGTATCATTTTCATTTAGATAGAATTTTGATTACCCACATGACAATGATTTTGAGATATGAAGATATTATAAATTAAATTATGAAAACCATAACTGGCACGCAGATCGGTAGAAATGGTAAGATAAATTGGCATTCCACATGAGAAAGGTTGCCGACTCCCCGTGTAGCCTACTACCGGCAACTTCAGGAGAGTAACGGAGAGTAACGTCAGAATCGGTGAAAGCCAGCAGGAGCGGGAGGAGAATAGTTGGGTCAGGTTAAAGTTTTTTTCTTCTGGTTATCTAGATCTCTTACGCCCTCTTGAGGCATTTGTCTTATTTCATCAAACCGTAAGCTTTAAGCATCAGACAAGCTCAATGCGTATAGTTGATTTTATTAAAACACATAGGGTGTGTCTATATATGGAAAAATACATGTTTAAAAATGTCGATCAATCAATTGGAACAGACGACTTTCAGTCTACCAAGATTTTTTGGGGGGTCGGGGACAGCCCTAGATGGGACATGGACGCATGCAAGAAATCCCGCTACGACCTCTCACGAGACATCAAACATGCAAAAGGCCAATACAGGAGGAAGGTGGAATCCTATTACACCGGCTACAACGCTCGTCGTATGTGGCAGGGCTTGCAGACTATAACGGATTATAAAGTGAAACCTAGCCACGAGCCGCACCAGCGACGCAGAACTCCCAAAACGAGCTAAATGCCTTTTATGCTTGCTTCGAAGAATATAAAAACACTGTGTCTTGCGTGAAAGCCCCTGCTTTTCCGGATGACTGTGAGATCTTGCTCTCGTTGGCAGATGTGAGTAAAAAACGTTTAAACAGGTTAACCTTCACAAGGCCGCCAGGCCAGACGGAATACCAGGGTGCGTTCTCAAAGCATGCGCACACCAGCTGGCAGGTATCTTCACAGACATTTTCAATCTCTCCTTGTCCCAGTCTGTTATCCCAACAGATTTCAAGCTGACCACCATTGTGTCCCTGTTCCCAAGAACTCCAAGGTAACCTGCCTAAATGACTATCGCCCTGTAGCGCTCACATCTGTAATTATGAAGTGCTTTGAATGGTTGGTCATGACACCATCATCAACACCATCATCCCAAACACCATAGACCCACTCTAATTCGCATACCGCCCCCAACAGATCTCAATTACACTTCACACTGCCCTCTCCCACCTGGACAAGAGGGGAAGTAACTATGTGAGAATGCTGTTCATAGACTACATCTCAGCGTTTAACACCATAGTCCCCTCCAAGCTCATCACCAAGCGTTCGATTGAAGAGCATGCATTTAGTTTTACTAGCGTTTAAGAGCAGTTGGAGGCCACGGAAGGAGTGTTGTATGGCATTGAAGCTCGTTTGGAGGTTTGTTAACAGTGTCCAATGAAGGGCCAGATGTATACAAAATGGTGTCGTCTGCGTAGAGGTGGATCTGAGAGTCACCAGCAGCAAGAGAGACATCATTGATATACACAGAGAATAGAGTCGGCCCGAGAATTGAACCCTGTGGCACACCCAGAGACTGCCAGAGGTCCAGACAACAGGCCCTCCGATTTGACACATTGAACTCTATCTGAGAAGTAGTTGGTGAACCAGGCGAGGCAGTCATTTGAGAAACCAAGGCTATTTAGTCTGCCAATAAGAATGCGTTGATTGACAGAGTCAAAAGCCTTGGCCAGGTCAATGAAGACGGCTGCACAGTACTGTCTATTATCGATCGCGGTTATTATATCGTTTAGGACCTTGAGCGTGGCTGAGGTACACCCATGACCAGCTCGGAAACCAGATTGCATAGCGGAGAAGGTACGGTGGGATTCGAAATGGTCGGTGATCTGTTTGTTAACTTGGCTTTCAAATACTTTCGAAAGGCAGGGCAGGATGGATATAGGTCTGTAACAGTTTGGATCTAGAGTGTCACCCCCTTTGAAGAGGGGGATGACCGCGGCAGCTTTCCAATCTCTGGGGATCTCAGACGATACGAAAGAGAGGTTGAACAGGCTAGTAATAGGGGTTGCGACAATTTCTGCAGCTAATTTTAGAAAGAAAGGGTCCAGATTGTCTAGCCCAGCTGATTTGTAGGGGTCCAGATTTTGCAGCTCTTTCAGAACATCAGCTATCTGAATTTGGGTGAAGGAGAAGCGGGGGGGCATGGGCAAGTTGCAGCGGAGGGTGCAGAGCTGGTGGCCGGGGTAGTGGTAGCCAGGTGGAAAGCATGGCCAGCCGTAGCAAAATGCTTGTTGAAATTTTCGATTATCGTAGATTTATCGGTAGTGACAGTGTTTTCTAGCCTCAGTGCAGTGGGCAGCTGGGAGGAGGTGCTCTTATTCTCCATGGACTTTACAGTGTCCCAAAACTTTTTGGAGTTAGTGCTACAGGATGCAAATTTGTGTTTGAAAAAGTTAGCCTTTGCTTTCCTAACTGATTGTGTATATTGATTCCTGACTTCCCTGAAAAGTTGCATATCGCGGGGGCTGTTTGATGCTAATGCAGTACGCCACAGGATGTTTTTGTGCTGGTCAAGGGCAGTCAAGTCTGGGGTGAACCAGGGGCTATATCTGTTCTTAGTTCAGAATTTTTTGAATGGGGCATGCTTATTTAAGATGGAGAGGAAAGCACTTTTAAAGAACAACCAGGCATCCTCTACTGACAGAATGAGGTCAATATCCATCCAGGATACCCGGGCCAGGTCAATTAGAAAGGCCTGCTCGCTGAAGTTTTTTAGGGAGCGTTTGACAGTGATGAGGGGTGGTCGTTTGACCGTGGACCCATTACGGACGCAGGCAATGAGGCAGTGATCGCTGAGATCCTGGTTGAAGACAGCGGAGGTGTATTTAGAGGGTAAATTAGTCAGGATGATATCTATGAGGGTGCCCATGTTTACGGATTTAGGGTTGTACCTGGTAGGTTCCTTGATAATTTGTGTGAGATTGAGGGCATCTAGTTTAGATTGTAGGATGGCCGGGGTGTTAAGCATATCCCAGTTTAGGTCACCAAGCAGTACGAACTCTGAGGATAGATGGGGGGGCAATCAATTCACATATGGTGTCCAGGGCACAGCTGGGGGCTGAGGGGGGTCTGTAGTGAGCGGCAACAGGGATATACTTATTTCTGGAAAGGTGGATTTTTAGAAGTAGGAACTCAAACTGTTTGGGTACAGACCTGGATAGTATGATAGAGCTCTGCAGGCTATCTCTACAGTAGATTGCAACTCCACCCCCTTTGGCAGTTCTATCTAGACGGTCAGTTACACACACACACACAAGTTTAATCACTGCCTCTTTAATCTAATAAATCACAGAGGGTAAAGTAAACGCTGGGGAGTATTTCTGTCTGTAATAAAGCCCTTTTGTGGGGGGAAAACTCATTCTGATTGGCTGGGCCTGGCTCCCCAGTGGGCGGGCCTATGCCCTCCCAGGCCTACCCACGGCTCCGCCCCTGCCCAGTCGGGGCGGCAGGTAGCTTAGTGGGTAAGAGCGTTGTGCCAGTAACTGAAAGGTCGCTGGTTCTAATCCCCGAGCCGACTAGGTGAAAAATCTGTCGATGTGCCCTTAAGCAAGGCACTTAACCCTAATTGCTCCTGTAAGTCGCTCTGGATAAGAGCGTCTGCTAAATGACTAAAATGTAAATGTAATGTGAAATCCATAGATTATGGCTTAAGGAACTTATTTAAATTGACTGATTTCCTTATATGAACTGTAACTCAGTGAAATTGTTGCATGTTGCGTTTTATATATATTTATATATATTACACAGTACCAGTCAAAAGTTGACACACCTACTCATTCAAGGGTTTTTCTTAATTTTTTTACAATTTTCTACATTGTAGAATAATAGCGAAGACATCAAAACTGTGAAATAACACATGGAATCATGGAGTAACCAAAAAAAGTAGCGACCCTTCGCCTTGATGACAGCTTTGCACACTCTTGCCTTACAACAGGCCTACAAGCCCTCAGTCCAGCCTCTCTCAGCCTATTGTGGACAGTCTGAGCACTGATGGAGGGATTGTGCGTTCCTGGTGTAACTCGGACAGTTGTTGTTGCCATCCTGTACCTGTCCCGCAGGTGTGATGTTCGGATGTTACACGTGGTCTGCCACTGCGAGGACGATCATCTGTCCGTCCTGTCTCCCTGTAGCGCTGTCTTAGGCGTCTCACAGTACGGACATTGCAATTTATTGCCCTGGCCACATCTGCAGTCCTCATGCCTCCTTGCACCATGCCTATGGCACGTTCACGCAGATGAGCAGGGACCCTGGGCATCTTTCTCTTGGTGTTTTCCAGAGTCAGTAGAAAGGCCTCTTTAGTGTCCTACATTTTTATAACTGTGATCTTAATTGCCTACCGTCTGTAAGCTGTGGTCCTCTGTAGCTCAATTGGTAGAGCATGGAGCTTGTAACGCCAGGGTAGTGGGTTCGATCCCCGGGACCACCCGTACCTAACAATGTATGCACGCATGACTGTAAGTCGCTTTGGATAAAAGCGTCTGCTAAATGGCATATTATTATTATATTATTATTATTATTATTAACGACCGTTCCACAGGTGCATGTTCATTAATTGTTTATGGTTAACTGAACAAGCATGGGAAACAGTGTTTAAACCCTTTACACTGAAGATCTGTGAAGTTATTTGGATTTTTACGAATTATCTTTGAAAGACAGGGTCCTGAAAAAGGGACGTTTCTTTTTTTGCTGAGTTTAGTTTTGATGTCTTCACTATTATTCTACAATGTAGAAAATAGTAAAAATAAAGAAACACCCTTGAATGAGCAGGTTTTTTCCAAACTTTTGACTGGTACTGTATATATATATACACAGACACACAAACATACAAAAAAAGTCATGGTAAACACAAATAAAACATCACAAATCACCCAGAAAAACAATTACATTCCTCCACAAATAATACAGCAATCAATACTTTAAATTGCCCCAATGGCACCAGTACTGTATTTTTAATTTTGTTCCAACAATACGGTGCATTAACACTAAAAGCAGATTTACCTCCTCGGTGGAAACCCTGGGAACCTCAAGAGATGACCAATCCTGTGAACGGGTTAGGAAACTCAGGAGTTAACCAATCCTGTGAACGGGTTAGGAACCTCAGGAGTTAACCAATCCTGTGAACAGGTTAGGAACCTCAGGAGTTAACCAATCCTGTGAACAGGTTAGGAAACTCAGGAGTTAACCAATCCTGTGAACGGGTTAGGAACCTCAGGAGATGACCAATCCTGTGAACGGGTTAGGAACCTCAGGAGATGACCAATCCTGTGAACGGGTTAGGAACCTCAGGAGATGACCAATCCTGTGAACGGGTTCGGAAACTCAGGTGTCTATAAATTCAAAATCAGCTCTGCTGATGTAGCTCTTGAGCTGGACCTGTCGGACTTCTCTGTGTTTCGATATGAAATCACCGTCAACCCACTAATTAACTTGTCATTTTTGCGAGTTTGAGCTAGTAATGTATCAATATTTATCTTTGAAATGTAATCATCACATAGCCAAGGATATATAGCACCATTTTGGATTTCACCCCCCCCCCATATCATAATCGAATGGTTTTGACCGTTTAGAAGTTTTTACGGAGTGAGGTTGTCTTTTCCTCCCACTTCGACCAAGCAGTGCTTTTACCCGACCATCTTCCAGAGGACATGCTCATATTTTTCCCCAAAACGTATTGATGGCAAAAAAAAAAGAAGCAAACGCAATACGCTGTATAGTCCCCACTGAAGGAACAGTGGGGGCGGATGGAGAGAAGGGGGCCTGCACCGGTTCTCCTGTCCTCCCACGCCAGGGCTATGAGGGATGGGCTGGCGACCCCTTCTCCTCTCATCAGGGACAGACAGCTGGGTCGAGCGGCTCTGATCCATACACCACGGCTATCGCCAGATTTATTATCGGGACAGGACAATGAGGCCACAGTCACATAATTAACCAACCTCCCCAATACCGGCCAGACATGATCGGAAAATGGCCAGTAATGCTGGCCTCCAAAAAAATACACAAAAATAAGTCACTAAGTTTCTGTCAGTGTTTGAACTGACCTCGGACCAAGAGGCAAATTGGGGGAATTAGATGGATGGGTCTTATGTTTATTTTTGACAATACTGTAGTTTTAAGTACAACCATACAGTACTTTATCTTTTTATAGTATGAACCTAGTGTGCGAGACACATCACAGCTCACATCACAAACGCACACGTTGGCCTTGACATTGTGTCCCAAATGGCACCCTATTCAGTGCACGATATGGGCCCTGGGGTCAAACGGAGTGCACTATTATAGGGAATAGGGTGCCATTTGGGACGAAGCTCATATCACAAACGCACACAGTGTCTCTCTGGCTCTTCTCCCTGTACCTAGCAGGGCTGTTTTCAGTGTCTCTGGCTCTCCTCCCTGTACCTAGCAGGGCTGTTTTCAGTGAGTCTCTGGCTCTCCTCCCTGTACCTAGCAGGGCTGTTTTCAGTGTCTCTCCTCCCTGTACCTAGCAGGGCTGTTTTCAGTGAGTCTCTGGCTCTCCTCCCTGTACCTAGCAGGGCTGTTTTCAGTGTCTCTCCTCCCTGTACCTAGCAGGGCTGTTTTCAGTGTCTCTCTGGCTCTCCTCCCTGTACCTAGCAGGGCTGTTTTCAGTGTCTCTCTGTCTCTCCTCCCTGTACCTAGCAGGGCTGTTTTCAGTGTCTCTCTGGCTCTCCTCCCTGTACCTAGCAGGGCTGTTTTCAGTGTCTCTCCTCCCTGTCCCTAGCAGGGCTGTTTTCAGTGTGTCTCTGGCTCTCCTCCCTGTACCTAGCAGGGCTGTTTTCAGTGTCTCTCCTCCCTGTACCTAGCAGGGCTGTTTTCAGTGTCTCTCTGTCTCTCCTCCCTGTACCTAGCAGGGCTGTTTTCAGTGTCTCTCTGGCTCTCCTCCCTGTACCTAGCAGGGCTGTTTTCAGTGTCTCTCCTCCCTGTCCCTAGCAGGGCTGTTTTCAGTGTGTCTCTGGCTCTCCTCCCTGTACCTAGCAGGGCTGTTTTCAGTGTCTCTCCTCCCTGTACCTAGCAGGGCTGTTTTCAGTGTCTCTCTGGCTCTCCTCCCTGTCCCTAGCAGGGCTGTTTTCAGTGTCTCTCTGTCTCTCCTCCCTGTACCTAGCAGGGCTGCTTTCAGTGTCTCTCCTCCCTGTCCCTAGCAGGGCTGTTTTCAGTGTCTCTCTGGCTCTCCTCCCTGTACCTAGCAGGGCTGTTTTCAGTGTCTCTCTGTCTCTCCTCCCTGTCCCTAGCAGGGCTGTTTTCAGTGTCTCTCTGTCTCTCCTCCCTGTACCTAGCAGGGCTGTTTTCAGTGTCTCTCCTCCATGTCCCTAGCAGGGATGTTTTCAGTGTCTCTCTGGCTCTCCTCCCTGTACCTAGCAGGGCTGTTTTCAGTGTCTCTCCTCCCTGTACCTAGCAGGGCTGTTTTCAGTGTCTCTGGCTCTCCTCCCTGTACCTAGCAGGGCTGTTTTCAGTGTCTCTCCTCCATGTCCCTAGCAGGGCTGTTTTCAGTGTCTCTCTGGCTCTCCTCCCTGTACCTAGCAGGGCTGTTTTCAGTGTCTCTGGCTCTCCTCCCTGTACCTAGCAGGGCTGTTTTCAGTGTCTCTCCTCCCTGTACCTAGCAGGGCTGTTTTCAGTGAGTCTCTCGCTCTCCTCCCTGTCCCTAGCAGGGCTGTTTTCAGTGTCTCTCCTCCCTGTACCTAGCAGGGCTGTTTTCAGTGTCTCTCTGGCTCTCCTCCCTGTACCTAGCAGGGCTGTTTTCAGTGTCTCTTCTCCCTGTACCTAGCAGGGCTGTTTTCAGTGTCTCTCCTCCCTGTACCTAGCAGGGCTGTTTTCAGTGTCTCTCCTCCCTGTCCCTAGCAGGGCTGTTTTCAGTGTCTCTCTGGCTCTCCTCCCTGTACCTAGCAGGGCTGTTTTCAGTGTCTCTCCTCCCTGTACCTAGCAGGGCTGTTTTCAGTGAGTCTCTGTCTCTCCTCCCTGTCCCTAGCAGGGCTGTTTTCAGTGTCTCTCTGGCTCTCCTCCCTGTACCTAGCAGGGCTGTTTTCAGTGTCTCTCCTCCCTGTACCTAGCAGGGCTGTTTTCAGTGGGTAGAGGTTCAGCCCTCGCAAATGAGTAATAATCCAGGGAAAGGAAGGGCGTGATGCATTTGGCTGCTCCATCTCCGTGGAAAACAAATATCACTCCATCTGTGTTGTAATTAAGTCAACAGAACTGCTCAACCATAGAAATAGAACGGGAGTCCCCAATTCAAGTCAATGATGGCATAAATGGGTGGACTGGCGGCCATGTTGAGTGTACCCATGCCAGGAAGTAAAAGCAGGAAGTGTCCCCTTCAATCTGTGCTGTGATTTGTCAACTCAACTGACATTAGAAGAAGAAAAAAATACACGAAATTGCATGCGCCGCATCAGTTAACATCAGTTGATAGAACATTCCAAATTACCATGGAAATGATTGCGTCACAATACCAGGCAGCCATTGTGAGTGTCCCCATGAGTTTACCAGTCAAAGCTTCTACGCCTGTTCTGTTCATTCTATTTCCATGGGCTCAACAACAATCAACTGGATATGGAAGATGGTCAGGTACAATACCGGTGTAACTTAAAAGGTTTTATTTGAATCCTTTTTTAAAACATGTAACTAAGGTGATAAAAATAGGATACCATCGCACATTTAAACTAAGACGGAGTTTTATCGATGAGCAACCCAAAAAAAAGAAAAAGGTGGTCAAGTCTTCTTGCTGCGGAGCCTCAGATCCAAAAGAAAGGCTCTCAGCAGGGTCATAGACAACTACTGGACAGAGTGAATGGATGACGGTCTCCTTGACCTTGAGCGCTTAGAATAACCAACGGGAGTTTAGTTCCCACTAACTCCGGACAGACAGCGGGACATTTGGTGAGCGTGGGACGGCCCAGTGTGTGTGTGTGTTTCTTCCCCCCCCACACACACACACACACGTATAGCTTTGATTAGGACACTGGTACCCCTCCTCTTCGCTCTCCAGCCTCTTGATGTCATTGGCACCAGAGAAATCCATAATTCTAGCTAAAGAGCCCCTGCCAAGCCACGGCATCACAATAGCCTCTCCTCCTCCCCTGTTGATTCACATTGGAGATGCAGCAATACACACGTCTGGGGCTGTTTCTACATGTTGTCTGGGGCTGTTTCTACATGTTGTCTAGGCTGTTTCTACATGTGTCTGGGGCTGTTTCTACATGTGTCTGGGGCCTGGGGCTGTTTCTACATGTGTCTGGGGCCTGGAGCTGTTTCTACATGTGTCTGGGGCTGTTTCTACATGTGTCTGGGGCCTGGGGCTGTTTCTACATGTGTCTGGGGCTGTTTCTACATGTGCCTGGGATGTTTCTACATGTGTCTGGGGCCTGGGGCTGCTTCTACATGTGTCTGGGGCTGTTTCTACATGTGTCTGGGGCTGTTTCTACATGTTGTCTGGGGCTGTTTCTACATGTGTCTGGGGCTGTTTCTACATGTGTCTGGGGCCTGGGGCTGTTTCTACATGTGTCTGGGCTGTTTCTACATGTGTCTGGGGCTGTTTCTACATGTGTCTGGGGCCTGGGGCTGTTTCTACATGTGTCTGGGGCTGTTTCTACATGTGCCTGGGCTGTTTCTACATGTGTCTGGGGCCTGGGGCTGCTTCTACATGTGTCTGGGGCCTGGGGCTGCTTCTACATGTGTCTGGGGCTGTTTCTACATGTGTCTGGGGCTGTTTCTACATGTTGTCTGGGGCCTGGGGCTGTTTCTACATGTGTCTGGGGTTGTTTCTACATGTGTCTGGGGCTGTTTCTACATGTGCCTGGGCTGTTTCTACATGTGTCTGGGGCCTGGGGCTGTTTCTACATGTGTCTGGGGCTGTTTCTACATGTGTCTGGGGCTGTTTCTACATGTGTCTGGGGCTGTTTCTACATGTGCCTGGGCTGTTTCTACATGTGTCTGGGGCCTGGGGCTGTTTCTACATGTGTCTGGGGTTGTTTCTACATGTGTCTGGGGCTGTTTCTACATGTGCCTGGGCTGTTTCTACATGTGTCTGGGGCTGTTTCTACATGTGTCTGGGGCTGTTTCTACATGTGTCTGGGGCTGTTTCTACATGTGTCTGGGGCTGTTTCTACATGTGTCTGGGGCTGTTTCTACATGTGTCTGGGGCTGTTTCTACATGTGTCTGGGGCTGTTTCTACATGTGTCTGGGGCTGTTTCTACATGTGTCTGGGGTTGTTTCTACATGTGTCTGGGGCTGTTTCTACATGTGTCTGGGGCCTGGGGCTGTTTCTACATGTGTCTGGGGCCTGGGGCTGTTTCTACATGTGTCTGGGGCTGTTTCTACATGTTGTCTGGGGCTGTTTCTACATGTGTCTGGGGCCTGGGGCTGTTTCTACATGTTGTCTGGGGCTGTTTCTACATGTGTCTGGGGCTGTTTCTACATGTTGTCTGGGGCTGTTTCTACATGTGTCTGGGGCCTGGGGCTGTTTCTACATATGTCTGGGGCTGTTTCTACATGTTGTCCAGGGCCTGGAGCTGTTTCTACATGTGTCTGGGGCTGTTTCTACATGTGTCTGGAGCTGTTTCTACATGTGTCTGGGGCTGTTTCTACATGTGTCTGGGGCTGTTTCTACATGTGTCTGGGGCTGTTTCTATATGTGTCTGGGGCTGTTTCTACATGTGTCTGGGGCTGTTTCTACATGTGTCTGGGGCTGTTTCTACATGTGTCTGGGGCTGTTTCTACATGTGTCTGGAGCTGTTTATACATGTGTCTGGGGCTGTTTCTACATGTGTCTGGGGCTGTTTCTACATGTTGTCTGGGGCCTGGAGCTGTTTCTACATGTGTCTGGGGCTGTTTCTACATGTGTCTGGGGATGTTTCTACATGTGTCTGGGGCTGTTTCTACATGTGTCTGGGGCTGTTTCTACATGTGTCTGGGGCTGTTTCTACATGTTGTCTGGAGCTGTTTCTACATGTGTCTGGGCTGTTTCTACATGTGTCTGGGGCTGTTTCTACATGTTGTCTGGGGCTGTTTCTACATGTTGTCTGGAGCTGTTTCTACATGTGTCTGGAGCTGTTTCTACATGTTGTCTGGGGCCTGGAGCTGTTTCTACATGTGTCTGGGGCTGTTTCTACATGTGTCTGGGGCTGTTTCTACATGTGTCTGGGGCTGTTTCTACATGTGTCTGGGGCTGTTTCTACATGTGTCTGGGGCTGTTTCTACATGTGTCTGGGGCTGTTTCTACATGTGTCTGGGGCTGTTTCTACATGTGTCTGGGGCTGTTTCTACATGTGTCTGGGGCCTGGGGCTGTTTCTACATGTTGTCTGGGGCTGTTTCTACATGTTGTCTGGGGCTGTTTCTACATGTGTCTGGGGCTGTTTCTACATGTTGTCTGGGGCCTGGGGCTGTTTCTACATGTGTCTGGGGCTGTTTCTACATGTGTCTGGGGCTGTTTCTACATGTTGTCTGGGGCTGTTTCTACATGTTGTCTGGAGCTGTTTCTACATGTGTCTGGAGCTGTTTCTACATGTTGTCTGGGGCCTGGAGCTGTTTCTACATGTGTCTGGGGCTGTTTCTACATGTGTCTGGGGCTGTTTCTACATGTGTCTGGGGCTGTTTCTACATGTGTCTGGGGCTGTTTCTACATGTGTCTGGGGCTGTTTCTACATGTGTCTGGGGCTGTTTCTACATGTGTCTGGGGCTGTTTCTACATGTGTCTGGGGCTGTTTCTACATGTGTCTGGGGCTGTTTCTACATGTGTCTGGAGCTGTTTCTACATGTGTCTGGAGCTGTTTCTACATGTGTCTGGGGCTGTTTCTACATGTGTCTGGAGCTGTTTCTACATGTGTCTGGGGCTGTTTCTACATGTGTCTGGGGCTGTTTCTACATGTGTCTGGGGCTGTTTCTACATGTGTCTGGGGCTGTTTCTACATGTGTCTGGGGCTGTTTCTACATGTTGTCTGGGGCTGTTTCTACATGTTGTCTGGGGCTGTTTCTACATGTGTCTGGGGCTGTTTCTACATGTGTCTGGGGCTGTTTCTACATGTGTCTGGGGCTGTTTCTACATGTGTCTGGAGCTGTTTCTACATGTGTCTGGGGCTGTTTCTACATGTGTCTGGGGCTGTTTCTACATGTTGTCTGGGGCCTGGAGCTGTTTCTACATGTGTCTGGGGCTGTTTCTACATGTGTCTGGGGCTGTTTCTACATGTGTCTGGGGCTGTTTCTACATGTTGTCTGGAGCTGTTTCTACATGTGTCTGGGGCTGTTTCTACATGTTGTCTGGAGCTGTTTCTACATGTGTCTGGGCTGTTTCTACATGTGTCTGGGGCTGTTTCTACATGTGTCTGGGCTGTTTCTACATGTTGTCTGGGGCTGTTTCTACATGTGTCTGGGGCTGTTTCTACATGTTGTCTGGGGCTGTTTCTACATGTGTCTGGGGCCTGGGGCTGTTTCTACATGTTGTCTGGGGCCTATTCTACATGTGTCTGGGGCTGTTTCTACATGTTGTCTGGGGCCTGGGGCTGTTTCTACATGTGTCTGGGGCTGTTTCTACATGTGTCTGGGGCTGTTTCTACATGTTGTCTGGGGCTGTTTCTACATGTTGTCTGGGGCTGTTTCTACATGTTGTCTGGAGCTGTTTCTACATGTTGTCTGGAGCTGTTTCTACATGTGTCTGGAGCTGTTTCTACATGTTGTCTGGGGCCTGGAGCTGTTTCTACATGTGTCTGGGGCTGTTTCTACATGTGTCTGGGGCTGTTTCTACATGTGTCTGGGGCTGTTTCTACATGTGTCTGGGGCTGTTTCTACATGTGTCTGGGGCTGTTTCTACATGTGTCTGGGGCTGTTTCTACATGTGTCTGGGGCTGTTTCTACATGTTGTCTGGGGCTGTTTCTACATGTTGTCTGGGGCTGTTTCTACATGTGTCTGGGGCTGTTTCTACATGTTGTCTGGGGCTGTTTCTACATGTGTCTGGGGCTGTTTCTACATGTGTCTGGAGCTGTTTCTACATGTGTCTGGGGCTGTTTCTACATGTGTCTGGGGCTGTTTCTACATGTTGTCTGGGGCCTGGAGCTGTTTCTACATGTGTCTGGGGCTGTTTCTACATGTGTCTGGGGCTGTTTCTACATGTGTCTGGGGCTGTTTCTACATGTTGTCTGGAGCTGTTTCTACATGTGTCTGGGGCTGTTTCTACATGTTGTCTGGAGCTGTTTCTACATGTGTCTGGGCTGTTTCTACATGTGTCTGGGGCTGTTTCTACATGTGTCTGGGCTGTTTCTACATGTTGTCTGGGGCTGTTTCTACATGTGTCTGGGGCTGTTTCTACATGTTGTCTGGGGCTGTTTCTACATGTGTCTGGGGCCTGGGGCTGTTTCTACATGTTGTCTGGGGCCTATTCTACATGTGTCTGGGGCTGTTTCTACATGTTGTCTGGGGCCTGGGGCTGTTTCTACATGTGTCTGGGGCTGTTTCTACATGTGTCTGGGGCTGTTTCTACATGTTGTCTGGGGCTGTTTCTACATGTTGTCTGGGGCTGTTTCTACATGTTGTCTGGAGCTGTTTCTACATGTTGTCTGGAGCTGTTTCTACATGTGTCTGGAGCTGTTTCTACATGTTGTCTGGGGCCTGGAGCTGTTTCTACATGTGTCTGGGGCTGTTTCTACATGTGTCTGGGGCTGTTTCTACATGTGTCTGGGGCTGTTTCTACATGTGTCTGGGGCTGTTTCTACATGTTGTCTGGGGCTGTTTCTACATGTTGTCTGGAGCTGTTTCTACATGTGTCTGGAGCTGTTTCTACATGTTGTCTGGGGCCTGGAGCTGTTTCTACATGTGTCTGGGGCTGTTTCTACATGTGTCTGGGGCTGTTTCTACATGTGTCTGGGGCTGTTTCTACATGTGTCTGGGGCTGTTTCTACATGTGTCTGGGGCTGTTTCTACATGTGTCTGGGGCTGTTTCTACATGTGTCTGGGGCTGTTTCTACATGTGTCTGGGGCTGTTTCTACATGTGTCTGGAGCTGTTTCTACATGTGTCTGGGGCTGTTTCTACATGTGTCTGGAGCTGTTTCTACATGTGTCTGGGGCTGTTTCTACATGTGTCAGGGCTGTTTCTACATGTTGTCTGGGGCTGTTTCTACATGTGTCTGGGGCTGTTTCTACATGTTGTCTGGGGCTGTTTCTACATGTTGTCTGGGGCTGTTTCTACATGTGTCTGGGGCTGTTTCTACATGTGTCTGGGGCTGTTTCTACATGTGTCTGGGGCTGTTTCTACATGTGTCTGGGGCTGTTTCTACATGTGTCTGGGGCTGTTTCTACATGTGTCTGGGGCTGTTTCTACATGTGTCTGGGGCTGTTTCTACATGTTGTCTGGGGCCTGGAGCTGTTTCTACATGTGTCTGGGGATGTTTCTACATGTGTCTGGGGCTGTTTCTACATGTGTCTGGGGCTGTTTCTACATGTGTCTGGGGCTGTTTCTACATGTTGTCTGGGGCTGTTTCTACATGTGTCTGGGGCTGTTTCTACATGTTGTCTGGGGCTGTTTCTACATGTGTCTGGGGCCTGGGGCTGTTTCTACATGTTGTCTGGGGCTGTTTCTACATGTTGTCTGGGGCTGTTTCTACATGTGTCTGGGGCTGTTTCTACATGTTGTCTGGGGCCTGGGGCTGTTTCTACATGTGTCTGGGGCTGTTTCTACATGTGTCTGGGGCTGTTTCTACATGTGTCTGGGGCTGTTTCTACATGTTGTCTGGGGCTGTTTCTACATGTTGTCTGGAGCTGTTTCTACATGTGTCTGGAGCTGTTTCTACATGTTGTCTGGGGCCTGGAGCTGTTTCTACATGTGTCTGGGGCTGTTTCTACATGTGTCTGGGGCTGTTTCTACATGTGTCTGGGGCTGTTTCTACATGTGTCAGGGCTGTTTCTACATGTTGTCTGGGGCTGTTTCTACATGTGTCTGGGGCTGTTTCTACATGTTGTCTGGGGCTGTTTCTACATGTTGTCTGGGGCTGTTTCTACATGTGTCTGGGGCTGTTTCTACATGTGTCTGGGGCTGTTTCTACATGTGTCTGGGGCTGTTTCTACATGTTGTCTGGGGCTGTTTCTACATGTGTCTGGGGCCTGGGGCTGTTTCTACATGTTGTCTGGGGCTGTTTCTACATGTTGTCTGGGGCTGTTTCTACATGTGTCTGGGGCTGTTTCTACATGTTGTCTGGGGCCTGGGGCTGTTTCTACATGTGTCTGGGGCTGTTTCTACATGTGTCTGGGGCTGTTTCTACATGTGTCTGGGGCTGTTTCTACATGTTGTCTGGGGCTGTTTCTACATGTTGTCTGGAGCTGTTTCTACATGTGTCTGGAGCTGTTTCTACATGTTGTCTGGGGCCTGGAGCTGTTTCTACATGTGTCTGGGGCTGTTTCTACATGTGTCTGGGGCTGTTTCTACATGTGTCTGGGGCTGTTTCTACATGTGTCAGGGCTGTTTCTACATGTTGTCTGGGGCTGTTTCTACATGTGTCTGGGGCTGTTTCTACATGTTGTCTGGGGCTGTTTCTACATGTTGTCTGGGGCTGTTTCTACATGTGTCTGGGGCTGTTTCTACATGTGTCTGGGGCTGTTTCTACATGTGTCTGGGGCTGTTTCTACATGTGTCTGGGGCTGTTTCTACATGTGTCTGGGGCTGTTTCTAAATGTGTCTGGGGCTGTTTCTACATGTGTCTGGGGCTGTTTCTACATGTTGTCTGGGGCCTGGAGCTGTTTCTACATGTGTCTGGGGATGTTTCTACATGTGTCTGGGGCTGTTTCTACATGTGTCTGGGGCTGTTTCTACATGTGTCTGGGGCTGTTTCTACATGTTGTCTGGGGCTGTTTCTACATGTGTCTGGGGCTGTTTCTACATGTTGTCTGGGGCTGTTTCTACATGTGTCTGGGGCCTGGGGCTGTTTCTACATGTTGTCTGGGGCTGTTTCTACATGTCGTCTGGGGCTGTTTCTACATGTGTCTGGGGCTGTTTCTACATGTTGTCTGGGGCCTGGGGCTGTTTCTACATGTGTCTGGGGCCTGGGGCTGTTTCTACATGTTGTCTGGGGCTGTTTCTACATGTTGTCTGGGGCTGTTTCTACATGTGTCTGGGGCTGTTTCTACATGTTGTCTGGGGCCTGGGGCTGTTTCTACATGTGTCTGGGGCTGTTTCTACATGTGTCTGGGGCTGTTTCTACATGTTGTCTGGGGCTGTTTCTACATGTTGTCTGGAGCTGTTTCTACATGTGTCTGGAGCTGTTTCTACATGTTGTCTGGGGCCTGGAGCTGTTTCTACATGTGTCTGGGGCTGTTTCTACATGTGTCTGGGGCTGTTTCTACATGTGTCTGGGGCTGTTTCTACATGTGTCTGGGGCTGTTTCTACATGTGTCTGGGGCTGTTTCTACATGTGTCTGGGGCTGTTTCTACATGTGTCTGGGGCTGTTTCTACATGTGTCTGGAGCTGTTTCTACATGTGTCTGGAGCTGTTTCTACATGTGTCTGGGGCTGTTTCTACATGTGTCTGGAGCTGTTTCTACATGTGTCTGGGGCTGTTTCTACATGTGTCTGGGGCTGTTTCTACATGTGTCTGGGGCTGTTTCTACATGTTGTCTGGGGCTGTTTCTACATGTGTCTGGGGCTGTTTCTACATGTTGTCTGGGGCTGTTTCTACATGTGTCTGGGGCTGTTTCTACATGTGTCTGGGGCTGTTTCTACATGTGTCTGGGGCTGTTTCTACATGTGTCTGGGGCTGTTTCTACATGTGTCTGGGGCTGTTTCTACATGTGTCTGGAGCTGTTTCTACATGTGTCTGGGGCTGTTTCTACATGTGTCTGGGGCTGTTTCTACATGTGTCTGGGGCTGTTTCTACATGTTGTCTGGGGCTGTTTCTACATGTGTCTGGGGCTGTTTCTACATGTTGTCTGGGGCTGTTTCTACATGTTGTCTGGGGCTGTTTCTACATGTGTCTGGGGCTGTTTCTACATGTGTCTGGGGCTGTTTCTACATGTGTCTGGGGCTGTTTCTACATGTGTCTGGAGCTGTTTCTACATGTGTCTGGGGCTGTTTCTACATGTGTCTGGGGCTGTTTCTACATGTGTCTGGGGCTGTTTCTACATGTGTCTGGGGCTGTTTCTACATGTGTCTGGGGCTGTTTCTACATGTGTCTGGGGCTGTTTCTACATGTGTCTGGAGCTGTTTCTACATGTTGTCTGGGGCTGTTTCTACATGTGTCTGGGGCTGTTTCTACATGTTGTCTGGGGCTGTTTCTACATGTTGTCTGGGGCTGTTTCTACATGTGTCTGGGGCTGTTTCTACATGTGTCTGGGGCTGTTTCTACATGTGTCTGGGGCTGTTTCTACATGTGTCTGGGGCTGTTTCTACATGTGTCTGGGGCTGTTTCTACATGTGTCTGGGGCTGTTTCTACATGTGTCTGGGGCTGTTTCTACATGTTGTCTGGGGCCTGGAGCTGTTTCTACATGTGTCTGGGGATGTTTCTACATGTGTCTGGGGCTGTTTCTACATGTGTCTGGGGCTGTTTCTACATGTGTCTGGGGCTGTTTCTACATGTTGTCTGGGGCTGTTTCTACATGTGTCTGGGGCTGTTTCTACATGTTGTCTGGGGCTGTTTCTACATGTGTCTGGGGCCTGGGGCTGTTTCTACATGTTGTCTGGGGCTGTTTCTACATGTTGTCTGGGGCTGTTTCTACATGTGTCTGGGGCTGTTTCTACATGTGTCTGGGGCTGTTTCTACATGTTGTCTGGGGCCTGGGGCTGTTTCTACATGTTGTCTGGGGCCTGGGGCTGTTTCTACATGTTGTCTGGGGCTGTTTCTACATGTTGTCTGGGGCTGTTTCTACATGTGTCTGGGGCTGTTTCTACATGTTGTCTGGGGCCTGAGGCTGTTTCTACATGTGTCTGGGGCTGTTTCTACATGTGTCTGGGGCTGTTTCTACATGTTGTCTGGGGCTGTTTCTACATGTTGTCTGGAGCTGTTTCTACATGTGTCTGGAGCTGTTTCTACATGTTGTCTGGGGCCTGGAGCTGTTTCTACATGTGTCTGGGGCTGTTTCTACATGTGTCTGGGGCTGTTTCTACATGTGTCTGGGGCTGTTTCTACATGTGTCTGGGGCTGTTTCTACATGTGTCTGGGGCTGTTTCTACATGTGTCTGGGGCTGTTTCTACATGTGTCTGGAGCTGTTTCTACATGTGTCTGGAGCTGTTTCTACATGTGTCTGGGGCTGTTTCTACATGTGTCTGGAGCTGTTTCTACATGTGTCTGGGGCTGTTTCTACATGTGTCTGGGGCTGTTTCTACATGTGTCTGGGGCTGTTTCTACATGTTGTCTGGGGCTGTTTCTACATGTGTCTGGGGCTGTTTCTACATGTTGTCTGGGGCTGTTTCTACATGTTGTCTGGGGCTGTTTCTACATGTGTCTGGGGCTGTTTCTACATGTGTCTGGGGCTGTTTCTACATGTGTCTGGGGCTGTTTCTACATGTGTCTGGAGCTGTTTCTACATGTGTCTGGGGCTGTTTCTACATGTGTCTGGGGCTGTTTCTACATGTTGTCTGGGGCCTGGAGCTGTTTCTACATGTGTCTGGGGCTGTTTCTACATGTGTCTGGGGCTGTTTCTACATGTGTCTGGGGCTGTTTCTACATGTTGTCTGGAGCTGTTTCTACATGTGTCTGGGCTGTTTCTACATGTGTCTGGGGCTGTTTCTACATGTGTCTGGGCTGTTTCTACATGTTGTCTGGGGCTGTTTCTACATGTGTCTGGGGCTGTTTCTACATGTTGTCTGGGGCTGTTTCTACATGTGTCTGGGGCCTGGGGCTGTTTCTACATGTTGTCTGGGGCTGTTTCTACATGTGTCTGGGGCTGTTTCTACATGTTGTCTGGGGCCTGGGGCTGTTTCTACATGTGTCTGGGGCTGTTTCTACATGTGTCTGGGGCTGTTTCTACATGTTGTCTGGGGCTGTTTCTACATGTTGTCTGGGGCTGTTTCTACATGTTGTCTGGAGCTGTTTCTACATGTGTCTGGAGCTGTTTCTACATGTTGTCTGGGGCCTGGAGCTGTTTCTACATGTGTCTGGGGCTGTTTCTACATGTGTCTGGGGCTGTTTCTACATGTGTCTGGGGCTGTTTCTACATGTGTCTGGGGCTGTTTCTACATGTGTCTGGGGCTGTTTCTACATGTTGTCTGGGGCTGTTTCTACATGTTGTCTGGAGCTGTTTCTACATGTGTCTGGAGCTGTTTCTACATGTTGTCTGGGGCCTGGAGCTGTTTCTACATGTGTCTGGGGCTGTTTCTACATGTGTCTGGGGCTGTTTCTACATGTGTCTGGGGCTGTTTCTACATGTGTCTGGGGCTGTTTCTACATGTGTCTGGGGCTGTTTCTACATGTGTCTGGGGCTGTTTCTACATGTGTCTGGGGCTGTTTCTACATGTGTCTGGGGCTGTTTCTACATGTGTCTGGAGCTGTTTCTACATGTTGTCTGGGGCTGTTTCTACATGTGTCTGGGGCTGTTTCTACATGTTGTCTGGGGCTGTTTCTACATGTTGTCTGGGGCTGTTTCTACATGTGTCTGGGGCTGTTTCTACATGTGTCTGGGGCTGTTTCTACATGTGTCTGGGGCTGTTTCTACATGTGTCTGGGGCTGTTTCTACATGTGTCTGGGGCTGTTTCTACATGTGTCTGGGGCTGTTTCTACATGTTGTCTGGGGCCTGGAGCTGTTTCTACATGTGTCTGGGGATGTTTCTACATGTGTCTGGGGCTGTTTCTACATGTGTCTGGGGCTGTTTCTACATGTGTCTGGGGCTGTTTCTACATGTTGTCTGGGGCTGTTTCTACATGTGTCTGGGGCTGTTTCTACATGTTGTCTGGGGCTGTTTCTACATGTGTCTGGGGCCTGGGGCTGTTTCTACATGTTGTCTGGGGCTGTTTCTACATGTTGTCTGGGGCTGTTTCTACATGTGTCTGGGGCTGTTTCTACATGTTGTCTGGGGCCTGGGGCTGTTTCTACATGTGTCTGGGGCTGTTTCTACATGTGTCTGGGGCTGTTTCTACATGTGTCTGGGGCTGTTTCTACATGTTGTCTGGGGCTGTTTCTACATGTTGTCTGGAGCTGTTTCTACATGTGTCTGGAGCTGTTTCTACATGTTGTCTGGGGCCTGGAGCTGTTTCTACATGTGTCTGGGGCAGTTTCTACATGTGTCTGGGGCTGTTTCTACATGTGTCTGGGGCTGTTTCTACATGTGTCTGGGGCTGTTTCTACATGTGTCTGGGGCTGTTTCTACATGTGTCTGGGGCTGTTTCTACATGTGTCTGGGGCTGTTTCTACATGTGTCTGGGGCTGTTTCTACATGTGTCTGGGGCTGTTTCTACATGTGTCTGGGGCTGTTTCTACATGTGTCTGGGGCTGTTTCTACATGTGTCTGGGGCTGTTTCTACATGTGTCTGGAGCTGTTTCTACATGTGTCTGGGGCTGTTTCTACATGTGTCTGGAGCTGTTTCTACATGTGTCTGGGCTGTTTCTACATGTGTCTGGGGCTGTTTCTACATGTGTCTGGGCTGTTTCTACATGTGTCTGGGGCTATTTCTACATTTGTCTGGGGCTGTTTCTACATGTGTCTGGGGCTGTTTCTACATGTTGTCTGGGGCTGTTTCTACATGTGTCTGGGGCTGTTTCTACATGTGTCTGGGGCTGTTTCTACATGTGTCTGGGGCTGTTTCTACATGTGTCTGGGGCTGTTTCTACATGTGTCTGGGGCTGTTTCTACATGTGTCTGGGGCTGTTTCTACATGTTGTCTGGGGCTGTTTCTACATGTTGTCTGGGGCTGTTTCTACATGTTGTCTGGGGCTGTTTCTACATGTTGTCTGGGGCTGTTTCTACATGTTGTCTGGGGCTGTTTCTACATGTTGTCTGGGGCTGTTTCTACATGTGTCTGGGGCTGTTTCTACATGTGTCTGGGGCTGTTTCTACATGTGTCTGGGGCTGTTTCTACATGTGTCTGGGGCTGTTTCTACATGTGTCTGGGGCTGTTTCTACATGTGTCTGGGGCTGTTTCTACATGTGTCTGGGGCTGTTTCTACATGTGTCTGGGGCTGTTTCTACATGTGTCTGGGGCCTGGGGCTGTTTCTACATGTGTCTGGGGCTGTTTCTACATGTGTCTGGGGCTGTTTCTACATGTTGTCTGGGGCTGTTTCTACATGTGTCTGGGGCTGTTTCTACATGTGTCTGGGGCTGTTTCTACATGTGTTTTGGGCTGTTTCTACATGTGTCTGGGGCTGTTTCTACATGTGTCTGGGGCTGTTTCTACATGTTGTCTGGGGCTGTTTCTACATGTTGTCTGGGGCTGTTTCTACATGTTGTCTGGGGCTGTTTCTACATGTTGTCTGGGGCTGTTTCTACATGTGTCTGGGGCTGTTTCTACATGTGTCTGGGGCTGTTTCTACATGTGTCTGGGGCTGTTTCTACATGTGTCTGGGGCTGTTTCTACATGTGTCTGGGGCTGTTTCTACATGTGTCTGGGGCTGTTTCTACATGTGTCTGGGGCTGTTTCTACATGTGTCTGGGGCCTGGGGCTGTTTCTACATGTGTCTGGGGCTGTTTCTACATGTGTCTGGGGCTGTTTCTACATGTGTCTGGGGCTGTTTCTACATGTGTCTGGGGCCTGGGGCTGTTTCTACATGTGTCTGGGGCTGTTTCTACATGTGTCTGGGGCTGTTTCTACATGTGTCTGGGGCCTGGGGCTGTTTCTACATGTGTCTGGGGCTGTTTCTACATGTGTCTGGGGCTGTTTCTACATGTGTCTGGGGCTGTTTCTACATGTGTCTGGAGCTGTTTCTACATGTGTCTGGGGCTGTTTCTACATGTTGTCTGGGGCTGTTTCTACATGTTGTCTGGGGCTGTTTCTACATGTTGTCTGGGGCTGTTTCTACATGTGTCTGGGGCTGTTTCTACATGTTGTCTTTCTAATCATTTTGTCACGGCAGGTTATTGTCCTATTGGCCTGTAGAGACTATTGAGCAGATTTAAAACACTGAACACAATCACAATGCTATCCCAGGGGGCCGTGTGGTGGTACGAGGCACTCGGGCACAGGAACAGCAAAGGATTCTGGGTAGTTGGTACAGGTAGAGGGGGCGGCCGGGCGGGAGGTTCTGTGTGTGTGTGTGTGGTGTGTGCTTGTGTGTGTGTGTGTGTATGTGGTGTGTGCGTGAGACTGTTCTCCTGTGACTGTCTCACACTGGCTCTGACCTCCACTGTCTAACATTAGCAACAAGGCATGTTCCCTTGGCCACATTATGATAGCTGAGTCTGGCTGTATCTACACTGGAAAAACTGGCTAGGGTTGGGCGATATTATCATAGTATCGGATATCTAAGATGATTGACAGCCATTGTCGACGGTGACGACATCGTGATGTGACAGACTATGTATAGCCTATTTCAACTTAGCTGGCACCAGTAAAGAGCTGACTGGGAAGCCCACAGCAGTAAAGAGCTGACTGGGAAGCCCACAGCAGTAAAGAGCTGACTGGGAAGCCCACAGCAGTAAAGAGCTGACTGAGAAGCCCACAGCAGTAAAGAGCTGACTGGGAAGCCCACAGCAGTAAAGAGCTGACTGGGAAGCCCACAGCAGTAAAGAGCTGATTGGGAAGCCCACAGCAGTAAAGAGCTGACTGGGAAGCCCACAGCAGTAAAGAGCTGACTGGGAAGCCCACAGCAGTAAAGAGCTGACTGGGAAGCCCACAGCAGTAAAGAGCTGATTGGGAAGCCCACAGCAGTAAAGAGCTGACTGGGAAGCCCACAGCAGTAAAGAGCTGACTGGGAAGCCCACAGCAGTAAAGAGCTGACTGGGAAGCCCACAGCAGTAAAGAGCTGACTGGGAAGCCCACAGCAGTAAAGAGCTGATTGGGAAGCCCACAGCAGTAAAGAGCTGACTGGGAAGCCCACAGCAGTAAAGAGCTGATTGGGAAGCCCACAGCAGTAAAGAGCTGACTGGGAAGCCCACAGCAGTAAAGAGCTGATTGGGAAGCCCACAGCAGTAAAGAGCTGACTGGGTAGCCCACAGCAGTAAAGAGCTGACTGGGAAGCCCACAGCAGTAAAGAGCTGATTGGGAAGCCCACAGCAGGGCCAAGTGGACTATTCCTTTGCTATAGCCTGCGTAACCTATTTCAACAAATACTGTATGTTTTGAACATTTTACACAATGCAAGAGAACCATGTAGACAGAGCTAAGATTTTCACCAAAGCAGCGCAAAATATCCCGTAAGAAATATGTTAGTTTTTTTCTCTCTCAATGTCGGATGATCTGGACCATATAGCCGAAGACTATTTTATTTGTTTTATAGTGGACACTCCAGTGTCTAATTACATTTACATTTACGTCATTTAGAAGACGCTCTTATCCAGAGCGACTTACAGGAGCAATTAGGGTTAAGTGCCTTGCTCAAGGGCACATCGACAGATTTTTCACCTAGTCGGCTCGGGGATTAGAACCAGCGACCTTTCGGTTACTGGCACTACGCTCTTAACCACTAAGCTACCTGCCGCACCTTAATTACTTTAAGTACTTGGATAATTTGATTTGAATAGGACTTTCTCCCGCTTCCTCTCACTGCATGATCAAACGATTCATTTATGTAACGGAGTTCTAGGCTTTCAGAAAGTTTTTAGTTGTTTTTGAATAACCTAAAAACATGATAGGCCTAAGGTAATAATGAGGTAGAACAAACAATAGTAAGATAGATTTTTCTAATGAGTAGTTTGAACCGATCTTACAGTTATAAAAGATGTGATGTATGCATCCCTCCTCCTTGCCATTACAAACCAAACGGCCAAAAGCCAAAGAAAAGTACAAGAAAATATACATCTAAAAGCTTATGAAAGAAACGATGTGTAGAGTATTATTAGCAATGTATAGAACCTACCTACAACGTATACAAAGAAGCCTAGGCCTAATAACAGAGGAAGATCGGGCAAAAATGCGAATCGCTGAATATTTATAATTCTACAGTTCTGTGGACAGCAGAGTTGTGTGCTCTGCTGCCGGGCCCTTGATGATTTACCACGCAGCCACAAAGCCATACAGCCACAAAGCCATGCAGCCACAAAGCCACGCAGCCACAAAGCCATGTAGCCACAAAGCCATGCAGCCACAAAGCCATGCAGCCACAAAGCCACGCAGCCACAAAGCCATGCAGCCACAAAGCCACGCAGCCACAAAGCCACGCAGCCACAAAGCCATGTAGCCACGCAGCCATGTAGCCACGCAGCCACACAGCCTCGTAGCTGCCTGAAGGAAGAACAAAACACTTCCACACACCTTGGCAGCATTCCTGAACTTAGATTGGCTGCCAAATCAAATAAAACACTAGAGGTTGGACTGATGGAAATCAGAAATAACTCTGAGGCTGTCTGCATTGCACGTCACTTTGTTATCCTAATGAATCATCTTAATCCTCCATAGAAACCTATTGGCTGTAGGGCCCTCTACAGGTTAGAGCCAGAGTTAAAAACGCCTGCATCCATCTATCTATTACAGAGGAAAGAGAATGGTTTCAAAATTAAAGTAATTTCCTCAATATTCCCAAAATCTCAATTGGAGGATTCCCAGACGTTCTGTTTATTCCCACCTGATTCCAGGAATCTTCCAAATGGGATTTCTGAAAAACTTTTGTGAAAGTTAGCAGAATTTTTCAAGAAATGTGAAGCGCGGTATCTTTGTATGGCCTGAGGTTGACTGAGTGACCGCACTACAAAGTAGAGGGGAGGAAACATCAACTTTTGAGCTTAGATTTTTTTTTTTTCTTCTTCAGGCGTCATGCCATTTCTGCAAACCTTAGACCTCACTTAGAAATGTTAGTAACGGTGCCCACTGGCAAACTGACCAAGCTGATGGAACGAGAGAGAGAGAGAGAGAGAGAGTACTGAGAAAGAGAGGAGTGAAGAAGAGGAACGAGGGGGCAAATCCTTTAATTGGATTTGGGTGCTTTCCTGGCCTGCGGCTAGCAGCGTCCTGTTGGTACGGTGAGAGCTGCACGCTGTGACACAGCTAATGTAAGGCCACCCTCCGGCTGCTACCTAGGTTAAGTACCAAATGGCACACTATGGGCCCTAGTCAAAATTAGTTAGGGCCCTATAAAATCTGTATTTTATTTTTTTCATTGTTCTGTTATTTATTTCTGGTGAAAATTCTGGTTATCTCCGTGTTGTTTTTCCAGGTTTCGGTTTTTCCCCCATTTTGTTCAGAGACTTGTTTGGTTAGCGATGTTTCCGTAGCGATCATGTGATTGCAGAGTTTGATAAACAAATGGCCGCTGGATTGATGCAAATAATCATGATATCATTCTGCCAGGTAGGTGTGGTCTACTTTGTAGTTAACATTTAGTTGGAGGTTTTTGGGAAAGTCTTTCCATCTCTACTAGGAGGTGGTTATCATTAGCATCGTCGCTAACGTTTACAAAGTGTAGACATACGTACACACACACACACACACACACACACACACACACACACACACACACACAAGGGCATTCCGGTGCCGTTCCAGAAAGTTGCAGGGAAATACTACATCCCTGATGCATTTTGTTCTCGTCTTATGATCACATTGGGGCAAATTAAAGAACGTTCTATTCAGTTCAATAAAATCTTGTTGAATTCTGTTTTTAATGTCTGGGTTCAGTGACTCCGTCCACGTTCTCCATAACGGGCCACTAATTAGTGCACTCTATATAGGGAGTAATCTGGGACGGACCACAACCGACCTGCCCTTGGCTCTGGGAGGGGCACGGGACAGAGGGGCAGGGGAGACGAGGTGGCGGAGGAGGAGATGGAGGTGGTGATGGAGGTGGTGATGGAGGTGGTGATGGAGGAGGAGATGGAGGAGGAGATGGAGGTGGTGATGCCAGTGAGTTGGACGGTTAGGTGTAGATAACGGCTGGTAGGGTTTCAGTCACAACGTATCTGTATCGCAGATGGCTTTTATAAACAACATGACTGGTTGGGACCACCTAACGGTGAGTGGGGTATAAAAGGAGTTCTCTTACCTCTTCCTGGGCCTCGGACATACGCTTCGTCCCCCTCTTCCCAAAGATACAGGCCAGGTCTGTCTGGCTGCGGCTGGACAGGTCCTTTCCTAGAAGTATCAAGTTAGGGTTAGATACAGAGAGAGAGAGGGGTGAGGTGCTCTATACAGTGGTTCCCAAACTGTGGGGCGCGCGAGGGGTCGGCAGAGTGGAACTCAGTCATGACTTTCAACTTCCTCTTGAAAGTTGTAATAGTTGAATGCACAAGGTGCAATGTCTAAATTGGGTAGTGCATCATCAGTTCCTCTTGTCATGTCGGTCATTGCATCCCTTAGAAAGCTATTTATAAGTTGTCAGAAATGTCCAGATCAACTAGCCCATGTCAGCTAACTTTTTTTTTTAGCTCGTTATTTATTTATTTTTTTGCCCATTGATTTTGTAATATTGTTTGAGTCACTCAAATATCACACGAATACACATTAGACATGACAAAATGTATAGAATTGCAGGAAATAAGCTTTAAACCTGCAACATTGTCTCTCCGCCAACAAGAGGTGTGTGAACAGTTCGTGTCGTGAACAGCGCTTGTGCCCATAGAAATAGACGTGGCGCAGGATGTTCCCCAACGCTGGAAGGGGGGGGATCTGAGTGAAATTTTTTGGGAACCCCTTCTCTATACGGCTGTATTACATTAGAGAGAGAGGAGAGGTGTTCTATAAGGCTGAGGTATTACATTAGAGAGAGAGGAGAGGTGTTCTATAAGGCTGAGGTATTACATTAGAGAGAGGAGAGGTGTTCTATAAGGCTGAGGTATTACATTAGAGAGAGGAGATGTGTTCTATAAGGCTGAGGTATTACATTAGAGAGAGGAGAGGTGTTCTATAAGGCTGAGGTATTACATTAGAGAGAGGAGAGGTGTTCTATAAGGCTGAGGTATTACATTAGAGAGAGAGGAGAGGTGTTCTATAAGGCTGAGGTATTACATTAGAGAGAGAGGAGAGGTGTTCTATACGGCTGAGGTATTACATTAGAGAGAGGAGAGGTGTTCTATAAGGCTGAGGTATTACATTAGAGAGAGAGGAGAGGTGTTCTATAAGGCTGAGGTATTACATTAGAGAGAGAGGAGAGGTGTTCTATAAGGCTGAGGTATTACATTAGAGAGAGAGGAGAGGTGTTCTATACGGCTGTATTACATTAGAGAGAGAGGAGAGGTGTTCTATAAGGCTGAGGTATTACATTAGAGAGAGAGGAGAGGTGTTCTATAAGGCTGAGGTATTACATTAGAGAGAGGAGAGGTGTTCTATACGGCTGTATTACATTAGAGAGAGAGGAGAGGTTCTATAAGGCTGAGGTATTACATTAGAGAGAGAGGAGAGGTGTTCTATAAGGCTGAGGTATTACATTAGAGAGAGAGGAGAGGTGTTCTATAAGGCTGAGGTATTACATTAGAGAGAGAGGAGAGGTGTTCTATAAGGCTGAGGTATTACATTAGAGAGAGGAGAGGTGTTCTATACGGCTGTATTACATTAGAGAGAGAGGAGAGGTTCTATAAGGCTGAGGTATTACATTAGAGAGAGAGGAGAGGTGTTCTATAAGGCTGAGGTATTACATTAGAGAGAGAGGAGAGGTGTTCTATAAGGCTGAGGTATTACATTAGAGAGAGAGGAGAGGTGTTCTATAAGGCTGAGGTATTACATTAGAGAGAGAGGAGAGGTGTTCTATAAGGCTGAGGTATTACATTAGAGAGAGGAGAGGTGTTCTATAAGGCTGAGGTATTACATTAGAGAGAGGTGTTCTATAAGGCTGAGGTATTACATTAGAGAGAGAGAGGAGAGGTGTTCTATAAGGCTGAGGTATTACATTAGAGAGAGGAGAGATGTTCTATACGGCTGAGGTATTACATTAGAGAGAGAGGAGAGGTGTTCTATAAGGCTGAGGTATTACATTAGAGAGAGAGGAGAGGTGTTCTATAAGGCTGAGGTATTACATTAGAGAGAGGAGAGGTGTTCTATAAGGCTGAGGTATTACATTAGAGAGAGGAGAGGTGTTCTATAAGGCTGAGGTATTACATTAGAGAGAGGTGTTCTATAAGGCTGAGGTATTACATTAGAGAGAGAGAGGAGAGGTGTTCTATAAGGCTGAGGTATTACATTAGAGAGAGGAGAGGTGTTCTATACGGCTGAGGTATTACATTAGAGAGAGAGGAGAGGTGTTCTATAAGGCTGAGGTATTACATTAGAGAGAGGAGAGGTGTTCTATAAGGCTGAGGTATTACATTAGAGAGAGAGGAGAGGTGTTCTATAAGGCTGAGGTATTACATTAGAGAGAGAGGAGAGGTGTTCTATAAGGCTGAGGTATTACATTAGAGAGAGGAGAGGTGTTCTATAAGGCTGAGGTATTACATTAGAGAGAGAGGAGAGGTGTTCTATAAGGCTGAGGTATTACATTAGAGAGAGAGGAGAGGTGTTCTATAAGGCTGAGGTATTACATTAGAGAGAGAGGAGAGGTGTTCTATAAGGCTGAGGTATTACATTAGAGAGAGAGGAGAGGTGTTCTATAAGGCTGAGGTATTACATTAGAGAGAGAGAGGAGAGGTGTTCTATAAGGCTGAGGTATTACATTAGAGAGAGAGGAGAGGTGTTCTATAAGGCTGAGGTATTACATTAGAGAGAGGAGAGGTGTTCTATAAGGCTGAGGTATTACATTAGAGAGAGAGGAGAGGTGTTCTATAAGGCTGAGGTATTACATTAGAGAGAGAGAGGAGAGGTGTTCTATAAGGCTGAGGTATTACATTAGAGAGAGAGGAGAGGTGTTCTATAAGGCTGAGGTATTACATTAGAGAGAGGAGAGGTGTTCTATAAGGCTGAGGTATTACATTAGAGAGAGAGGAGAGGTGTTCTATAAGGCTGAGGTATTACATTAGAGAGAGAGGAGAGGTGTTCTATAAGGCTGAGGTATTACATTAGAGAGAGAGGAGAGGTGTTCTATAAGGCTGAGGTATTACATTAGAGAGAGAGAGGAGAGGTGTTCTATAAGGCTGAGGTATTACATTAGAGAGAGGAGAGGAGAGGTGTTCTATAAGGCTGAGGTATTACATTAGAGAGAGAGGAGAGGTGTTCTATAAGGCTGAGGTATTACATTAGAGAGAGAGGAGAGGTGTTCTATAAGGCTGAGGTATTACATTAGAGAGAGAGGAGAGGTGTTCTATAAGGCTGAGGTATTACATTAGAGAGAGAGGAGAGGTGTTCTATAAGGCTGAGGTATTACATTAGAGAGAGGAGAGGTGTTCTATAAGGCTGAGGTATTACATTAGAGAGAGAGGAGAGGTGTTCTATAAGGCTGAGGTATTACATTAGAGAGAGGAGAGGTGTTCTATAAGGCTGAGGTATTACATTAGAGAGAGAGGAGAGGTGTTCTATAAGGCTGAGGTATTACATTAGAGAGAGAGGAGAGGTGTTCTATAAGGCTGAGGTATTACATTAGAGAGAGAGGAGAGGTGTTCTATAAGGCTGAGGTATTACATTAGAGAGAGAGGAGAGGTGTTCTATAAGGCTGAGGTATTACATTAGAGAGAGAGAGGAGAGGTGTTCTATAAGGCTGAGGTATTACATTAGAGAGAGAGGAGAGGTGTTCTATAAGGCTGAGGTATTACATTAGAGAGAGAGAGGAGAGGTGTTCTATAAGGCTGAGGTATTACATTAGAGAGAGGAGAGGTGTTCTATAAGGCTGAGGTATTACATTAGAGAGAGGAGAGGTGTTCTATAAGGCTGAGGTATTACATTAGAGAGAGAGGAGAGGTGTTCTATAAGGCTGAGGTATTACATTAGAGAGAGGAGAGGTGTTCTATAAGGCTGAGGTATTACATTAGAGAGAGAGAGGAGAGGTGTTCTATAAGGCTGAGGTATTACATTAGAGAGAGAGGAGAGGTGTTCTATAAGGCTGAGGTATTACATTAGAGAGAGAGGAGAGGTGTTCTATAAGGCTGAGGTATTACATTA